>NC_079212.1:39098304-39275804 GCF_029633865.1 Lampris incognitus
TAAAACTGTCACTCTGTGACCTTCTGAAACTCCATCATGTGACAGTTTCCTGGCGTGTCTTTTGGTTTCCTTTCTCCAGAATAATGAACTTAATTTTCTCATCCTTTCTTAACGTGAGTCACCTTTATAGAAATATGAACATTCATCACGATGATCCCCACTCCCCAGCTTACTGCCAGCTGGTAATGCTGCATTTACACTAATTATGTAACTATGTAACGAACTAACTATGTAATTATGTAACTAACTATGTAACTATGTAACTATGTTCGGTTAATCTGCTGTTATTATTTCTCACTTTATTCAGGCCCGGAATTGATTCGAATTGAGACGAACTGAATCGAATCAGATCAAAACTATCGATTTGAATTGAACTGAATTGATTCGAATTGAGATGAACTGAATTGAGTTGAACTGAATTTCAAGAAAAAAGTGGAGGTTACAGGACAGTGTGGAGGGAGAGAGGGGCGGAGAGACGAGGGTTGGTAGCGAGGAGGTGAGAGAGACGGAAAATATGCTGAACGGAGAAGGAGAAGGGAGGAGAGGGAGATCTGTCATAACTGGGTCAGTAGGAGATTGAGAGACAGAGACATATACGTATAGATAGATAGATAGATAGATAGATAGATAGATAGATAGATAGATAGATAGATAGATAGATAGATAGATAGATAGATAGATAGATAGATAGATAGATAGATAGATAGATAGATAGATAGATAGATAGATAGATAGATAGATAGATAGATAGATAGATAGATAGATAGATAGATAGATAGATAGATAGATAGATAGATAGATAGATAGATAGATAGATAGATAGATAGATAGATGGATAGATAGATAGATGGAGGTTAAGTGACAAACAAGGAAGCGAAAGTGAGATTAGATAATAGGATAGGTGGGAGTCACAGAGAGAGAGATGGAGAGTGGTGCAGACTGGATAGACACAAGTGTGTGCAGGGGGAGTGGGAAGGTGATTCCCTTGGGTTAGCTCCAATATAATAGCCTTTACATGTAGTACTCTTTAGAGACACTGCGTGTGTGTGTGTGTGTGTGTGTGTGTGTGTGTGTGTGTGTGTGTGTGTGTGTGTGTGTGTGTGTGTTCTATAAAGGAGGTGTGCAGAGCGCCTGCATGTGTCCAACATCATGTAGAGCAGATGGGGGATGTTGCTGAGGAACTGGTTAGATGGATAGAGGATGAATGGATAGATTAATAGATGGGACAACGTGCTAAAAGCAGAGAATGGAGGTCAAGCCTTTAAATAGTTAATACGTGAAACTGCTGCTTACATGAACCTAAAAGCGAGAGAGAGAGAGAGAGAGAGAGAGAGAGAGAGAGAGAGTGAGTGTGTGTGTGCGCGCGCGAGATAGAGTGTGTATATGTGTATGTGTGTTGGGTGCATGTGTGCGCGCGCGCGTGTGTTTGAGTGCGTTGTGTGTGTGCTCGCGTGTTTGTGTGTGTGCGCGCGTGTTTGGGTGCAGGTGTGTTGGTGTGTGCATGCGTGTATGTGTTTGTGCGTGTGTGTGAGACAGAGAGAGACAGAGAGAGAGGGAGAGAGAGGGGGAGGGGCAGAGTGCGTGAGTGTGTCTCGGGGCAGCGCGTGTATACTGAGAGATACATTGTATTTGAGTGCCATCACGTGAAGAGTCCGTCTGTCTGGATTATAAATCCCTGCAGAGCAACAGTGTATGTCGGGGACAGGGCGTTTAAAGGGCATAGCCCGTGTTTTGGGTGGGTGTGTGTATGCTCGCGAGCATCGTATGAAGCTGTTTTTGCAGCCAAACACCCGGCATGGTGCAGTAAACACCCATTCATACTGACATTCACACATCTGAAACCCCCAAAACCCTTGGAGATGGGATTGTTGAAGTGACGAGCAGCAGCAGCAAATTTGAAATACGACATTTTCTAATTTTCTGAAATGATTTTTTTTTTTTTAGTAGGTTGTGGTTGCTAGATGATAACCACTTCTCATATCTGCAACCTGCGTCTTCTGGTGCATCGTACAGTTGCACCAGATTTTCCAAGCAGCTACAGAATCACTAATGTGATTCAACGCTAATGTGTTGCGGCGGAGGGTGGCTCTGCATGCAAAGTCAAGGACACATGCGAGTTTGGTACGTGAATTTTTTTTCTCCCCAATTGTACTTGGCCAATTACTCTATTTTCCGAGCCGTCCCGGTCGCTGCTCAGCCCCCTCTGCTGATCCGGGGAGGGCTGCAGACTATCACATGCCTCCTCCGATACATGTGGAGTCACCAGCCGCTTCTTTTCACCTGGCAGTGAGGAGTTTCACCAGGGGGACGTAGCGTGTGAGAGGATCACGCTATTCCCCCCAGTCCCCCCCCCCCCCGAATCAGGCACCCCGACCGACCAGAGGAGGCGCTAGTGCAGCGACCAGGACACATACCCACATCCGGCTTCCCACCCGCAGACATGGCCAATTGTGTCTGTAGGGACGCCCAACCAAGCTGGAGGTAACACGGGGATTCAAACCGGCGATCCCCCCCCAGATAGCAAAATTGCTGTGGCCTGGACCCGTCTCTCACCTGACACTTCATCCAGCCCACATACCACGTGGAACGATGGCACTTGGGTGGTCCGCTCCTGTTTGCCAGATCTGGGCCAGAACCAAGCAATAGCAATGCCGCATGTGCCACATATCTGCCAGAGGTGGCCCATATTTGTTTTGTGATATTTGGGCCATAGTCACCATTTACCACACTGGCCACTTCAGGGTCACATCCAGATCACATGTTGCCGAGAGCACCACACCTTTGCCAAAAAAGGCCCACGTTTGATTTGGCATATTTGGGCCATATTTGCTATTATACATGTGGGCCACTTCAGGCTCACATCCATTTTGCCAGGGCCAGAAGAAGGCCATCAATGCCGCACTGTTGCCTGAAGTGGCCCACATCCGGATGCTATCTGGGCCGTGATGGTATAGACCGTCACGCCACACGGAGGCCCGGTGTATGAAAATTTAACAAGTCCGTGTCACTGTTTCAGTGTGTGTGTGTGTGTGTGTGTGTGTGTTTGTCCATCCTCGTGCAACAGACCTGTAGATCACCCCAACCGCCTCAAGATGCTGCTATTCATTTGAACCACATCGTGAAACACTGGAGGTAATCTGGAGCCAGACAGAAACCCGGTAGAGAACAGAAGCATGGAAGGGAAGTCACTCATAACACACCTTAGTGAGTCAGCGCCGTGGCCCGTTTGATGCTACGTGCAGAATTAAATCTCCTCTTTGTGGAAAGCTCCCTGCTAAGTCAGACGAAGGGATTTCCAGAGGACGGCAAAGGTGAAGCGTTACAACGGCGGCGGCGGCGGTACTTGTGCAGATAACAGCTGCAGTATGTGCCTAATGCTCACAAATTCCGGGATGAAATTTTAATTTCAGGGATGAAATGAAGCTTCAGTGGGAGCTGTGAAATTAGCTTTATCCCCGCCTTGGAATGCTGCTGAGGAGGAACGAGGCAGGCAGACTTCCAGGGATCTGCTGGTGTTGGAGGGAGGCTAGCTGTGTGGCAGGGGCTGTAGAAAGTAGTTGATATTCTCATCAGAGGCCGGACAGGCCTGCAAACACCCACCCTCACAGTCCTCCCTCTCTCCCTCTCTCCCTCTCTTTCTCTCTATCTCTGTGATCTCTCTATCCCAGCTCATTCATTTTGTCAAAGGTTTTCTGTCTCTCTCAGTACCTTTCTCTCTCTCTCTCTCTCTCTCTCTCTCTCTCTCTCTCTCTCTCTCTCTCTCTCTCTCTCTCTCTCTCTCTCTCTCTCTCTCTCTCTCTCTGTGACACACACACACACACACACACACACACACACACACACACACACACACACACACACACACACACACACACACACACACACACACACACACACACACACACATGTAAATACTGGCTTCGTTTCGCACATATTCAGATTAATAAACCTTTGTACATGCACACACACTTCACAAACACTGTTTTGCGCTCATTTTTTGACACACACACACACACACACACACACACACACACACACACACACACACACACACACACACACACACACACCAAAGCTTGATTTGACACTGGCTGAAGCAGGTTGACCTTCCCTCCTCGGCCTTTAACATGTAGAAAACAGTTACTGTCAGCTCTGAACACACACACACACACACACACACACACACACACACACACACACACACACACACACACACACACACACACACACACACACACACACACACACACACACACACACACACAATGTCAAACAGGCTGCACGCCTGGCTGATTCTGCAGTTGTCAGAGTCTTTTCTCTACCAAATAGCTGTGAGACGGAGGAGCTTTGTTTTGGGTTTGTCTCCTGACATTGATGCCGGGTTTAAACCATCTGAAGGTTGCTGGGCTGTTGGTGTCTGTCACATTTCTGTCCAGCTTAAGGCTCAGTGTGCTGAATGGAACCGCTGACTCATCATTTGACCTCCCTGGTTTGGCGTTTCTGTGGCAACCGTGTAGAAAGGAGGCTGATATGAAACCTCAGCAGCCTTGGACCCTCTGTTTCACCTCTACCCCCAATAACATTACTGGAATACCTCCTCTGTCCTATAGAGGACGTAACATCATATTGTCTTTCCTGTAGAGGATTACATCTTATTATCTGTCATATAGGGAATATTGCGTCATATTATCTGTCCTATAGAGGACGTAACATCATATTATCTTTCCTGTAGAGAATATTACATCATATTATCTGTCCTATAGAGGATGTTACATCATATTATCTTTCATGTAGAGAATATTACATCATATTATCTGTCCTATAGAGGACGTTACATCATATTATCTGTCCTATGGAGGATGTTACATCATATTATCTGTCCTATAGAGAATGTTACATCATATTATCTGTCCTATAGAGGATGTTACATCATATTATCTGTTCTATAGAGGATTACATCATATTATCTGCCCTATAGCAGATTACATCATACTATCAGTCTTATAGAGGAAATTACATCATATTATCTGTCATATGGAGGACATTACATCACATTACATCATATCTGTCCTATAAAGGACATCAGCAGATCAAATTATCTGTCCTATGGAGGACATCAGTAGATCATATGATCTTTCCTGGGGTCTGTTTCTCATATTTGGAGAGCAGCTTGCAGACTGATTAACATTGACATTGTTCATATCCACCCCATGAATCTGATTGGTTGTGTACTTCTTACTGAACTGCAGTCTATTGTTTGGCTTTCTGCAGCCAGCTTCTTACGAGAAAACTCTGGTTTTAAATCACCCTTAGCTTAGACATGACGGACATTACCGAGCAAGTATAAAATCTAGAGATGACATTCTGGCCTGTAAGCGATCAACATATACTTGGAAAAGCTATAGTGACATCTGACTCATAATGTCCCTGGTTAACCATGCAGTTGCTGGCATTCATACTATAAATAACTGCTTTACAGTCTTATGGTTTTGGAAATTACTGTTTTACTGTAATAAAGTATTTTATTGGCTGTGGCAGTTATTTCTTGAGAGGTGGGGGATAAACATTTTGATGTCGAGGTCCCATAAATAGATATGCGTTAAAAGTCAATGCAGGGCGTCCGGGCAGCATAGTGCTCTATTCCGTTGCCTGCCAACATGGGGATCACAGGTTCGAATCCCCGTGTTACTTCTGGCTTGGTCGGGCGTCCTTACAGACACAATTGCCCGTGTCTACGGGTGGGAAGCCGGATGTGGGTATGTGTCCTGGTTGTTGCACTAGCGCTTCCTCTGGTCAGTCGGCGAGCCTGCTCAGGGGGGAGGGGGAACTGGAGGTAATAGCGTGATCCTCCCACGTGCTACGCCCCCCTGGTGAGACTCCTCACTGTCAGGTGAAAAGAAGTGGCTGGTGACTCCACATGTATCGGAGGAGGCATGTGGTAGTCTGCAGCCCTCCCCGGATCGGCAGAGGGGGTGGAGCAGCGACAAGGATGGCTCAGAAGAGTGGGGTAATTGGCCAAGTACAATTGGGGAGAAAAAGGGGGTAAAATAAAATAAAAAGTCAATACAATGTGAATATTGTGTCTGAGAGGATGGTGTTGTTAGATATATCCAGTAGATACAACCATTCTCTCATTCTCTCTCTCTCTCTCTCTCTCTCTCTCTCTCTCTCTCTCTCTCTCTCTCTCCTCTCTCTCTCTTCTCTCTCTCTCTCTCTCTCTCTCTCTCTCTCTCTCTCTCTCTCTCTGTCTCTGTCTGTCTCTGTCCTGTCTTCAAATGAGGTAGCAGTAAATACTTATCTGCCCCCCATGTTTCTGTCTGACCCCCTGAAGGTTTTGGTCATCCGGTTGTGAACTGCTGTATTGGACCACACCAGTCCTCATGTTGTACACAGTCAGGGTGCTGCTAGGACTTATGGGACCCCCAGGGCCCTGTAATATTTGTGACCCTGTGAAAGTACTCCCCATCTTCCCTTCTGAGCGGAGGTGGACATGAGCTGCTTGAGGTGTCTCGTGGGGCGGCACGGTGGCCCAGTGGTTAGCACTGCTGCCTCACAGCAAGAAGGGCCTGGGTTCGAACCGTGGGTCGTCCCAGGTCCTTTCTGTGTGGAGTTTGCATGTTCTCCCCATGTCTGCATGGGTTTCCTCCGGGTGCTCCAGTTTCCTCCCACCATCAAAAAGACATGCGTGTTAGGGTTAATACTCCTGCCTGTGCCCCTGAGCAAGGCAATGGAAAGAGGAACTGGAGTTGGTCCCTGGGCGCTGCAGCTGCCCACTGCTCCTATACAACAGGATGGGTTAAATGCAGAGGACACATTTCCTTGTAAGAATACAATGACAACATAAAGTGGCTTTATTCTCCTTTCTCGGTGGTTCAGACTGTTAAGTGTACACGAGTGCACCCTAAACATCTCACGGTCACCTTACCTGTCTCCCTACGCTGCACAGGCGAAGCAAAATGCCGAAAAACTAATCCCAGAAAGGGCAAAGGCCAGGGGTCAGCAGCGGCCTCAGGGCAGGTAGGGCACGTTGTTGCCTTGGTCGAGGTGTCGAACCAGTGACCATCTGGCGAGCGGTGGTGTCTGCATCCACCAGGCCTTACCATCACCTTTCCCACTAACTCCCCCCCCCATAACTCCTTCCCTCCTCCAGTCAGTTGTTTTGATGATATTGCCTGTACTATGGTTTGGATTTCCTAGAAAAGCCGTCCCTCTTTCTAATATTCACAATGTTAATGAAATAACACAACTTAATGACCCGAAGAAAAAAAACACAAACTGTTTTCCCTCGCAGTGATAGCTTTTAAGTCCATATAGTTTTCATTCGGTTTAAATTAATACTACAAAGAGCTCCGTGTCCTCCGATGTCTTCACTCAGAGGAGCAATTCAAACTTAATTAGCTGCTAATTACTCCCTGACACAATGGAACTGTGGGAGATTGATAACAGTTTTTTTGGAGGGGTAGGAGAGTGACAAGACAAAAATAATCCATTTGTTGTGGTAGCGGGGGACCGTGTACCAGACCCAGGCAGTGTATTATACATACAGGCATGGGGGGCTCCGCCACGTGACCCAAGCGGGCTTCCATCTTTGTCCACTAGGGGTCTGTCATTGTTGTGAGACGCGCTGTATTCAGGACAGAGGAGGTGAGCAGTCTTGAAGTGAACCTGCTCCTCTGAAAAGCAGCTGCCGCACACACACGCACACACACGCACACACACGCACACACACGCGCGCGCACGCACACACACACACACACACACACACACACACACACACACACATAAGCAACCACCTTCGTATTCATACTTTAACCCACGTCTGCTAAACACACCTTATAGTACCACACACTCACACACCCAGTAATGATGAGGATGACAGTCATAATATTAATAACAGATATAACAGACCGATCTGATCATAAGATCTGTGATGGCCTGGCGGCCTGTCCAGGGTGTCTCCTCACCTGCCGCCCAATGACTGCTGGGATCGGCTCCAGCATCCCCGTGACCCTGAGAGCAGGATGAGCGATTTGGATAATGGATGAATGGAGCCCAATAAAGTCCAGTTGGTTCTTGATTTGTTCCCAATACATCCATCGCCAATGGAGCCCAGTTCGTTGTCATGGCGATGCTACAGTGACTGACAGCGGCTGACTTCTGCTGTCAATTATGCTACCGCTAATCGCTAGCTAATTATAAGTAATGTTATTTAACACACACACACACACACACACACACACACACACACACACCACACACACACAAGTACACACACACACACACACACAAGCAAACATCACTCAAGGCAAGGCGAAGCTTCCAGGTCTAAATATACACTCCTGCATCGGTCTGGGGTCATTTCAAGTAAAATATAAGGCCTTGGCTACCGCTATCGTAACCATGCCGCATAGATGCAAGATGAAGGACTCAGAGGAAGAATACATTTTATTGGCTAATTTGCTCATGTAAACACAAAAACAAGAACTAATCGTTTTTTACATCCCTCCCAAGAGACACACAAAATGCTTGGGAATGCAAACATAAAGCCATGCACCCGCAAGGAGGTCAGAGTTACCTGCGTGGTTGCCTGCAGTGCCATTAACCCATAGGTCTAGACGTCATCTTCAGTTTTTTTTTTCCATAGTCAGCATTCACAATTGCAGTCTATCAGGATTCGAACCTGTGGACTTGGAGTTGTAGGTCTGTCAATGAAGATGCCTTCATGTACAGCATCTGCTGCATTAGTGTTGATGTTCTTAAGCGGGTGGATGTAGGATGAGGGATTGTAACCATGGCTTCCGCTGTGTAGTATTAATGAAGGGTGGATACGGAACAGATGCAGAATGGATACAGTAGTGATGCAGCACAGATACAGGGCAGATGCAGAATAGATACAGGACAGATGCAGAATAGATACAGTAGTGATGCAGCACAGATACAGGACAGGTGCAGAATAGATACAGTAGTGATGCAGCACAGATACAGGACAGGTGCAGAATAGATACAGGGCAGATGCAGAATAGATATAGTAGTGATGCAGCACAGATACAGGGCAGATGCAGAATATATACAGGACAGATGCAGAATAGATACAGTTGTGATGCAGCACAGATTCAGGACAGATGCAGAATAGATACAGTAGTGATGCAGCACAGATACAGGACAGGTGCAGAATAGATACAGGGCAGATGCAGAATAGATATAGTAGTGATGCAGCACAGATACAGGGCAGATGCAGAACAGATACAGGACAGATGCAGAATAGATACAGTTGTGATGCAGCACAGATTCAGGACAGATGCAGAATAGATACAGTAGTGATGCAGCACAGATACAGTAGTGATGCAGCACAGATACAGGACAGATGCAGAATAGATACAGTAGTGATGCAGCACAGATACAGGACAGATGCAGAATAGATACAGTAGTGATGCAGCACAGATACAGGACAGATGCAGAATAGATACAGTAGTGATGCAGTACAGGTACAGGACAGGTGCAGAATAGATACAGGGCAGATGCAGAATAGATATAGTAGTGATGTAGCACAGATACAGGACGGATGCAGAATAGATACAGGACAGATGCAGAATAGATACAGTAGTGATGCAGCACAGATACAGGACAGATGCAGAATAGATACAGTAGTGATGCAGCACAGATACAGGACAGGTGCAGAATAGATACAGGGCAGATGCAGAATAGATATAGTAGTGATGTAGCACAGATACAGGACAGATGCAGAATAGATACAGTAGTGATGCAGCACAGATACAGGACAGATGCAGAATAGATACAGTAGTGATGCAGCACAGATACAGGACAGATGCAGAATAGATACAGTAGTGATGCAGCACAGATACAGGACAGGTGCAGAATAGATACAGGACAGATGCAGAATAGATACAGTAGTGATGCAGCACAGATACAGGGCAGATGCAGAATAGATATAGTAGTGATGTAGCACAGATACAGGACAGATGCAGAATAGATACAGGACAGATGCAGAATAGATACAGTAGTGATGCAGCACAGATACAGGACAGATGCAGAATAGATACAGGACAGATGCAGAATAGATACAGTAGTGATGCAGCACAGATACAGGACAGATGCAGAATAGATACAGTAGTGATGCAGCACAGATACAGGACAGATGCAGAATAGATACAGTAGTGATGCAGCATAGATACAGGGCAGATGCCTCATAGCTGTAGCTGTGAGGCCTCAGTCCTCTTCACTGCTGCAGTGTCCTGGAGTTCCAGTGGATTTCCTCTCAGACTGACTGGATTAATACATGTTTTATATTGCTCCTCTGCACTGCTCTGGAATAACACCGTCACTGTTTGTGTGTGTGTGTGTGTGTGTGTGTGTGTGTGTGTGTGTGTGTATGTGTGTGTGCATGCGTGCATTCATTCAGTATTTTTACACTTGTTGGAAATCCTATGCTGTAAAGTATGTGAGGTGTTTGTAAGTGTTTTAGTGTTTAAGTGTTTGTGTGTGTGTGTGTGTGTGTGTGTGTGTGTGTGTGTGTGTGTGTGTGTGTGTGTGTGTGTGTGTGTGTGTGTGTGTGTGTGAATGTATAGCATATGATTTTAAAATCCCTCGCCAGAGATATTTTAGTTACGTTGCATTTTTTGCAAGCCGTGTGTGTGTGTGTGTGTGTGTGTGTGTGTGTGTGTGTGTGTGTGTGTGTGTGTGTGTGTGTGTGTCTGTGATGTGTGTGTTGATGTGTGTGTTTGAGGGTTCCATATGCCTCTGATCCCACTCTGAGCTCAAACCAGGGACACAAATACAAAAGCGCGCGCGCGCACCACACACACACACACACACACACACACACACACACATACACACACACACACACACACACACAGCGACAGCATGAAACCTCCATCACCATAGCAACACCACACTTGGACTCCCACTACCCCCCTTCGCCCCTCCCTTCCTGTTACACGGCAACAGTCTCCAGGCAACATCCTTCTCCAGCCCTCCTTCCCTTCCCTTCCTTCTCCTCTCCCTCTCTCTCTCTCTCTCTCTCTCTCTCTCTCTCTCTCTCCTCTCTCTCTCTCTCTCTCTCTCTCTCTCTCTCTCCTCTCTCTCTCTCTCTCTCTCTCTCTCTCTCTCTCTCTCTCTCTCTCTCTCTCTCTCTCTCGTGCTCACAGCTTTCCAAGCAAACTTAATTACAAGAATGATTAACGATGGAGATAGAAGGAGAAGAGGAAAAGGGAGGGAGAGGGGAGGATAGTAAGAAAGAATGAATGTGGAGGAACAAGCAGGAGGGGAGAAGAGAGAGGCAGAGGAGATACACGGGACAACAACAACTGAAAAACAGGATAAGAGAGGGAGGCTGAGAAAGAAAGGGAGATGTAATAAAGGGCGGATAAGGAGAGAGAGCGAGGGGGGTAGAGAGATTGAGAACGATGGAGGGAGAGCGACAGAAAAGGTGAAGAGAAGAGCTCTGGGGCGTCCCGGTGGCTCTGTGTGTAAAGTAGACTCAGGTCTCGTCACAGCGTGAAGGGTTTGATCCTGCCACAGGTCCTTCGCTCTGCGTCCCGTCTCTGCTGGTGGACATGCCCACAAAGCTTTAGAGAAAGAGGGAAAACTCCTGCGAGAGAGAATGGAGGGAGACAAGTTCTCCCTAAATTATGGATGTTTAGAAGTGGCGGAATAAATACAGGGGGAGGAGAGCTGCTCTCTCCATTATTCATCAGACTCCCCTCCTTCCCACTCTTTCTCTCCTCTTTTCCCTCTCACCTGTTCCTCCTTTTCCTCCTCCTCACCCCCTCATACTTCTCTTCGCTCATCTTTGCCTCTCTTCTTCTCCTCCTCCTCCCTCTGTTCTCCCTGCTCTTCCTCTCATCTTTTCTCCTGCTGTACTTTACTCCTCGAAGAGTATTTGTCTCCACCCATGTTATTCTTCATCCATTCCTGTGTGCGTTGACGTGTTGGTACATTAAATGTCTTTTCTTATCTTTCCCCCTCCTCTCTCTGTCCCATCACGTGCGATCATGTCAGCTCACAGGGATATTCGTCACTGATTTTACAGTGTGGCAGGTCTGACCTTTGACCTCTTGACTCTCAGTTGCTCATAGTGAATATAAGCAGAGTTGACCATCGGGCTCAGTGACCATGATTACATGAGCAGCGTAAGGATTTTTAATCTCAATCCAGCAACGAGTTAGGCTATCTATCTTTTCCTTCATATAAAGGCTTCCACGGCACGGTGGCGCAGTGGTTAGCACGGTCGTCTCACAGCAAGAAGGTCTGGTTCGAGCCCCGAGGTAGTCCAAACTTGAGAGTCGTCCTCTGTGTGGAGTTTGCATGTTGTCCCCATGTCTGCATGGGTTTCCTCTGGGTGCTCCGGTCTCCTTCCCACGGTCCAAAGACATGTAGGTGGATCGGCCTTGGTGTGTGTGTGTGTGTGTGTGTGTGTGTGTGTGTGTGTGTGTGTGTGTGTGTGTGTGTGTGTGTGTGTGTGTGTGTGTGTGTGTGTGTGTGTGTGTGTGTGTGTGTGTGCGGGCCCTGTGATGGACTGGCGGCCTGTACAGGGTGTCTCCCCACCTGCCACCGAATGAGTGCTGGGATAGGCTCCAGCATCCCAATGACCCGGTTGGGATAAGCGGCTTGGATAAGAGATGGATGGATACTAGTTTCCAGATCATAGTCAGGAGCCCACCCTTAACCCTGCCACTATGTGCACAATTGCCCTCCTGTTTTTTTTTGTTGTTTTTTTAATCCACAGCCAGGATCTCTGTGGCTGCCACATCAGATTGGTCTGAATATTAATAAACTTGAGGACAGTTTCAGTCTTTATCCAAAAATGCTGAGGACTCTTCAGTCTTTTTTTCTGTGTAAACGGAGTGACAGCTGTCTGAGTGTCATCACTTGTCAGATGCCTGCAAAGTGTCAGAAACTGATATAGATCAGCAGTGGGACCAAGGTGTTACAATGACTAAACGGCCTTTAGATGACCTAATATCAGCATACTCCCAGTACAAACCCAGCTTTTGCAAGCTAATTCAAAAATCCAGCTAACATCGGCATGTCTAATCCTAATGTGGCTTCCACTCTATCCTTGTCTATTGTAGTCTATTGTAGTCTAGTCTAGTCTATTGTAGTCCAGTCTAGTCTATTGTAGTCCGGCCTAGTCTATGTAGTCTAGTCTACTGTAGTCTAGTCTAGTCTAGTGTAGTCAGATATAGTCTAGTGTAGTCTAGGTCTACTGTAGTCTAGTCTATTGTATTGTAGTCTATTATAGTCTGTTATTGTCTAGTCAAATCTAGTGTAGTCTAGTGTAGTCTATTGTAGTCAGGTATAGTCTAGTGTAGTCTAGTCTATTGTATTCTAGTCTAGTCTATTGTAGTCTAGTGTATTGTAGTCTATTATAGTCTGTTATAGTCTAGTCTATTGTAATTTATTCTACTATATTGTAGTCTGGTCTAGTCTAGTGTAGTCTAGTCTGGTCTACTGTAGTCTCTTGTAGTCTATTGTAGTCTGGTATAGTCTAGTGTAGTCTAGTCTAGTCTAGTCTATTGTATTCTTGTCTAGTATACTGCAGTCTTGTCTAGTCTATTGTAGTCTGGTCAAGTCTAGTGTAGTCTAGTCTAATCTATTGTAGTCTAGTCTAGTCTACTGTAGTCTAGTCTGGTCTAGAATATTATATTAGGTTGATATCATAATACTGGTGTGCATATAGATGTACTCATTGTAAGTGTCTTTGGGTAAGCGAGTCGGTTTGGGCCTTATTCGTCAATGGTTTGTACATACAAATGTGTTCTTACACACCCATTGAATTTTTTAGGCTCTCGAGATTTGTCTGGCAGGCAGTAGCAAAGCCTGTTTGCTATTTGGGTTCTTTCCCTAACAGCTATTGTCTAACTCTTGCAACGAGCAACCACCAGACTTGCAAAGACATCAGTGTTAGCCAACTGGTGTCTGAATTCAGGGGTTACCCAGGTTCTATGCTGGTCTCTGAGACAAACTTCAGCGCTGCAAAATTCCATGGGTGTGTAAGAGCAAATTTGTACGTACGAACGATTGATGAATGAGGACCAAAGTGTTGCTGATCGAATATGCTCTCATCCAACAAGCATTTGCATTTCCTTGACAGCAGAACAGATTTCATGGAAATTGTTCTTGATGACATAACAGGAGCAAGCGATGTCTGTTTTTCCCATAATTCCTCTTTTGGGAGACAAGGGTTTTGCCTTTTTTTAAATCGCTTTGTGGCAGACTTGTCTCATGTAGGTCCTTTTAATGTTGTTTGACCCCGGCATCTGTGAAAGCTGCACCAGCACTGGTTTTATGCAGTACCTCTGTGTTTCACTGAGTCTCGTCCTCCCTCTCTAAATCTGTGGAGAAAAGGAGTGAAGGATAAATGATCGAGAGGAATTGATGGATGACTGTTTGAAGATACCGTGTGGACAGAGATGAATAGATGGACATGGTGGTAGAGAGAGGGTGGAGAGAGATGAGATGGGGGCAGGAGGGAGGCTTATGAAAACTAATGATAAATTATAAAAGTCTGTCCCTGGGCCGTACCGGGGGGGGGGGGATTGGGAGTGAGAGAGATGAATGGGTTAAGGGAAAACGAGAAAGACAGAGGGAGTAGCGAGGAAGACTGAAAAGGAGAGAGAGAGAGAGAGAGAGAGAGAGAGAGAGAGAGAGAGAGAGAGAGAGAGAGAGAGAGAGAGAGAGAGAGAGAGAGAGAGAGAGAGAGAGAGAGAGAGAGGGAGGAGGGAGAGAGGGGGGGAGGAGGGATGAGTGGGTCACTGCATTGTCACACAGAGCAGACTATCATGGTATGTCCTAGCTTTGGTTGACAAGGCAACCGAGGGAAGCTCTTTCACATTTCACGCTTTTTGCATGCCGAAATTGTCCTGAGATTGATGGACACATGGAGACTGATAGGGGGCGACACGGAAACATGCATAAAAAGACATTGAGACCATTAGACATTAAGGCAGATAGAGAAGTAAGATGGAGAGAGTGAACATGACAGACAGACAGACAGATTGACAGACAGCTGCCTCCACAACCTTGCACTGGTGGCTACTGTGCAGCTCTGTGGGAGTCAGTGTTAATTGCACTGACAGAAACTACCACAAAAAACTATTTTGATTTTTTTCAATCAACATTTTCTTAGGACAGTGATTTTTATTTATTTTATTTAGTTATCGAGAAAAAAATCTGACAAAATGAATATTGATAGAAAGCAGTTGGGAATTATGTGCCTTGCTCAAGGGCAGGTAGATATTATGTTACTCACTTCTCGCTTTCCCCACCCAAAATCCCTCTTACCCACCTGAGGACTCAAACCAGCGGATATGTGGATCCAAGCCTGTCTCCGTGACCTTCAGCCCACCACCACCCTTGATGGCTGGCTGCTGCCGCAGTGGTGAAGCAGCCATAGGTGGGACACATGCAGCCAACGGCACGTGATTGGATGCTGATGAATGATGTTACACAGTAAATACCCTCGGAACATCAGCGTTATCCATAGCCCCACCGCCTTCTGCTGCTAGCCTCCCGTGGAGGCATACCTTTGCCCAAAGGCACAAAGGTACCGACCCCTTAATGGTCCAGTTAACTGTTGTGAGCAGTATACAGAAGACTGTGGATCCACTGGGCAGCTCCCGGGTGGTAACGGGTGAAACTGTGGACCAGGGCGGGGCTGTGAAGCAGCACACTCAGCAAATCGTATGGATAAAACGACCGTCAGAAATGACGCTTCCAAATTAAGAGTCGCGGGTCTCTGTCAGGGGAAAAAAATAAATTTTGTAATCGGTTAAAACCAAACCTGACTGCACTGGTAATTTGAAACCTATCATAATAATTAACGACCGCGTAATACTCAGTGTCGCCTTTGTGTTGTTGTTGACATGACTGCTGTGTCACGGTGCTGATGCGTAGAGAGAGAGAGAGAGAGAGAGAGAGAGAGAGAGAGAGAGAGAGAGAGAGAGAGAGAGAGAGAGAGAGAGAGAGAGAGAGAGAGAGAGAGAGAGGGAGCGAGATCCAAGGAATGAAGGAGAGTGAAGTGAGAGTCAGGAAGCGAGGGAATTAGGAGAAGAAGAGGAGGAGGTTGGATGGATGGATGGATGGATGGATGGATGGATGGATGGATGGATGGATGGATGGATGGATGAGCTGCTGAGAGGAACAGAATAAATCAATAACAAATAAAAACAGAGGAGACCGAGGCAGCTTGCCGGCGTCGCCGTGTCTCCGCCGACGCTCAGCCACCTGAACCGACGGATGTCAGGAGCGCGCGCCTCTGGCGGGCAGGAAGCTCGTCCCACGAGCTGAAGACGCGTAAAGGAATAGACGGGAGAGAGAGAGAGAGAAGGGTGGACGGGGTGGGAAGAGGAGGTTGGTCCCCCTGACGGTAACGCAGCGCTCTCTTCACTTGGCTCGGCTTCCCGCGTTAAAAACAAAAAGCCGCGACAATGTGGTGCATCAACTGCGCTTCGGACAAGACCCCGGCCATCCTGCACAACAAGCTGGTGTACTGGTAAGACCGCCGCGGGCCCCCTCCTCCTCCTCTTCTTCTCTCTTCCCCGTCATTATTTACATCCACGCGCGCCACTCTCCACGCTGGCTTTGGTTTGCTTCCGAAATCACACTGACGATTCACTGCGCGCGCGCGCGTGCGTGCGTGTGTGTGTTTAAATGCAGCTAACGCGCTTGTTTCGGGAGTCCCGTGTGCTCCCACCCTTCTTCCAGTATCCATCACGCTAAGCCAAATCGCCCTCCCGAGCGTTTCACGCCCGCCGAGATGAACTGGCCTCGCGCTAGGACGGCGGGCGGCCGCGTACTCCCGGCAGCGGAGCTGCGTGTGCGTGCGTGCGTGTGTGTGTGTGTTTAAATGCAGCTAACGCGCTTGTTTCGGGAGTCCCGTGTGCTCCCACCCTTCTTCCAGTATCCATCACGCTAAGCCAAATCGCCCTCCCGAGCGTTTCACGCCCGCCGAGATGAACTGGCCTCGCGCTAGGACGGCGGGCGGCCGCGTACTCCCGGCAGCGGAGCTGCGTGTGTGTGTGTGTGTGTGTGTGTGTGTGTGTGTGTGTGTGTGTGTGTGTGTGTGTGTGTGTGTGTGTGTGTGTGTGTTTGGCCATTAGACGTCTCGACGGCAGGCTGCGGATCGATGGGCTGCGAATGTGCCACCACCGTGTGTTCAGCAGCAATTGAAAAGGGATTCGTTGCTGCTGACATGTCGTTTGGCTGAGAGGGAGAGAGAGAGAGAGAGAGAGAGAGAGAGAGAGAGAGAGAGAGAGAGAGAGAGAGAGAGAGAGAGAGAGAGAGAGAGAGAGAGAGAGAGAGAGAGAGAGAGAGGGAGAGAGGGAGAAAGAGAGGGAGAGAGGGAGAGAGAGAGAAAGACAGAGAGAGAGGGAGGGAGAGAGTGAATGTGCGCGCACGTGTGTTGCGCGTGTGTTGGCGTTACAATGACCACACTGCTGACATGGCCTATGGTCTTGACCATCCCACTTAAATGCACATAACCCCCCCCCGCTCTCTCTCTCTCTCTCTCTCTCTCTCTCTCTCTCGCGTTCACTCTCTCTTGATGCCTTACTTCTCTCCCTTTTTCTCTCTCACCCCCACTTAATTCCTGATTTTGTGCCCTCCCCTCTTTCACACACACACACACCCACACACACACACACACACACACACACACACACATGCTCACAGGCCTTCTCATTATTACTCACTGTTTTCTCTCCCTATCTCAATCTCTCTCTCTCTATGCCCCCCCTTAATCTTTCTGTCCCAATCTCTCCCTCTTCACGTCTCTCTCTCTCTCTTTCTCTCTCTCCATCTGTCTCTCTCTCTTTCCATCCCCCTCTCTGTGTCTCTCAGTGCAGATGGGGGGGGGGCTGCAAAGCCACGGTAACCCGGCGCTATTACTTTTGACAGGTGCACACATTCCTCACATGATTTGAAGCAGAGGTCAAAGGTCGCAGGACCATAGTGACCCACATCATGGTCACTTTTATCCCAGCGATGCTTCGGCGTGCCGCTGTACGGCCACGCTGTCGGCGAAGACAGACGACGTCAGCGTTTCAGCGCAGAGCGAGACAAATGCCCACCACCACCCCCACCACACATTATGACACAATGATTGGTAGTTTCCAAGTAAATCTCATCATTAAGTGGGCTTATCTGATAATTTGGGGCCTTTATGCGCGAAACAAAGCTGTCTTCATTTCAAACGACGAGCCGTCGCCGTATGTTACCACAAGTTAGGCAACTTTAAATTCTCGTCTTCGCCGCTTTTAATTTGATAAGCAAGGTTGTGGATGGCACCAGTCAGTGTCATTTCCGCCTGGCGTGCTCATTTGATAAGAGACATGGCGGGTATCCACGACTCATCACAACAAGTGCCTTCTGGGTGAGGAAACGGATGACGAGATGAAGCTCGGGGTAAGGACCTTGGTTGACATGGTAGACTAGACTCTACGTGTCAGAGACCGAGCCGTGAGTCTTCAGTGGTTGTCAAAGTGGAGAGACAGTGTTGCAAAAGACATCAGTGGTCGCCAGCAGTGCGGTTCATAAGTTGCTACAGTATTTAGAACGACTGTCCTTGTCTGGTTGTTTTTACTGTCTCAAGGCTGCCCCCCCTCCCCCCGACAATCACCCATTGAGCATCACAGGGAAGTGAACCGCTAACCTCGGTATTTCAAGTGCCTCGCTGCGGGAAGTTATGGATGATGACGTCGGAGGACGTCGGTTTTTCCACTCTGGAACAGGATCTACATGTTTGTGTGTTTTTATTGGTTAGCTCCTGTTCATTTCTGCTGTAGACCAGCGAGGGAGAGAGAAAGAGAGAAAACAGAGAGGGGGGCCGCAAGGAGAGAGAGAGAGAAACAGAAGGATGAGAGGATAAGAATATGATACATGTGACAGATGAAGATACTGTAAATGTACAGGTGGTGTGTGGGGGCAGGTCTGTTTTGTGTTGCACTTGTGTGTGTGTGTGTGTGTGTGTCTGTGTGTGGGTGTGTGTGGGTGGAGGGGATTTTACCAGTGTTTCTGAGTGGCTTCTCCTGAATAGTTTAGGCGTGATGCAGCAAAATGCAGACTATTCTGCATTATACAAGTGTGTGTGTGCGCGTGTGTGCATTTGCATGTCTGTGTGCACTTGTGTGTGTACATGTCTCTTGTGTGTGCACGTGTGTTTGCGTCTGTGTGTGTGTGCGTGCGTGTAATGTGAGCAGGATATAAGTCTGTAGGCGGATCTGGACCCACACAGTATCACCACTGCGTTGCGGACAACAACAGGACCCCAGTGCTTTCTACTGCGAGCTCTGTGTGTGTGTGTGTGTGTGTGTGTGTGTGTGTGTGTGTGTGTGTGTGTGTGTGTGTGAGAGAGAGAGAGAGAGAGAGAGAGAGAGAGAGAGAGAGAGAGAGAAAGCAAGAGAAAGCAAGAGAAAGCAAGGGAGAGAGGAAAAAAGAGGGCGAGAGAGGGGGGAAGAGAGGGAGGGAGACAGAGAGAGGGGGAGGGAGAGAGGGGGAAAGAGAGGGAGGGAGACAGAGAGAGAAAGAGAGAGGGGAGGGAGAGAAAGAAAGAGAGAGGGGGAGAGAAGGAGAGGAGGGAGGGAGAGAGAGGGGAGGAAGGGAGAGTTCATTAAACTTGTGTGCATCTATATATTTTTATATTATATATTTTGCATATGTATTTATTGACGTGCGTGTGGGGGTGTTTGCATATGTACATTGCATGTCTGTGTGTAGTGTGTTTGTGTGTGAACACACTACACACAGACACACAATATGTGAGTAGGAGAGAGACGATGAGAAAGGAGGTATCCCATAAATAGCTGAAGGCCTTGTTATAAAGGCCTTGCTGCTGGTGTCCTGTAAGTATGCTACACTTTTCATTTAGCAGTACACACACACACACCACACACACACACACACACACACACACACACAC
The DNA here is from genome assembly GCF_029633865.1 of Lampris incognitus. Classification (NCBI taxonomy): domain Eukaryota; kingdom Metazoa; phylum Chordata; class Actinopteri; order Lampriformes; family Lampridae; genus Lampris; species Lampris incognitus. Next base: position 39,118,244 of record NC_079212.1, read on the forward strand.
ACACACACACACACACACACCTTACCAGAGGTATGTTGTTAACAACACAAGAGTATGACTATACACACATTACATATTACACACACACAACACACAACACACAACTGAATTACATTCCACAGCAAAACAAGTCTGCCTGCGTGTGTGTCTCACCTGTCAGCAAGCTCACATTGTGTGTACGGCGACATGTGTATGTGTGTGTGTGTGTGCAGCATGTGTTAATTTGTAATTTTGTGTGTGTGTGTGTGTGTGTGTGTGTGTGTGTGAGAGAGAGAGAGAGAGAGAGAGAGAGAGAGAGAGAGAGAGGCCAAATATAACTTTAGAGTCATTCCAGCAGAGACTACACACGACTTCCGTCTCACACTGAGCTCTGACCTGTCCTCTCTCCTCCATGTTAAACTCCACCTCTCTCTACCTCTCCCTCTCTCTCCCTCTCTCCTCCTCTCTGTCCTCTCTCTCCGTGTTAAACTCCACCTCTCTCTACTTCTCCCTCTCTCTTCCTCTGTTGACCTCTCCCTCTCTCCTCCTCTCTGTGTCCTCTCTCTCCGTGTTAAACTCCACCTCTCTCTACCTCTCCCTCTCTCTCCCTCTGTTGACCTCTCCCTCTCTCCTCCTCTCTGTGTCCTCTCTCTCCATGTTAAACTCCACCTCTCTCTACCTCTCCCTCTCTCTCCCTCTGTTGACCTCTCCCTCTCTCCTCCTCTCTGTGTCCTCTCTCTCCATGTTAAACTCTACCTCTCTCTACCTCTCACTCTCTCTCCCTCTGTTGACCTCTCCCTCTCTCCTCCTCTCTGTGTCCTCGCTCTCCATGTTAAACTCCACCTCTCTCTACTTCTCACTCTCTCTCCCTCTGTTGACCTCTCCCTTTCTCCTCCTCTCTGTGTCCTCTCTCTCCATGTTAAACTCCACCTCTCTCTACCTCTCACTCTCTCTCTCTCTGTTGACCTCTCCCTCTCTCCTCCTCTCTGTGTCCTCGCTCTCCATGTTAAGCTCCACCTCTCTCTACCTCTCACTCTCTCTCTCTGTTGACCTCTCCCTCTTTCCTCCTCTCTGTGCACCTCTCTGTGTGAACCTGTACCTCTCTCTACCTCTCGCTATATATATATATATATATATCTGTGTGTGTGTGTGTGTGTGTGTGTGTGTGTGTGTGTGTGTGTGTGTGTGTGTGTGTGTGTGTGTAGTGTATGCCGACATTCTGCTGTCCTACTATTCCGTTATTGTGTTGTTCTATCTTACCTGTGGTTGGTAGCCGCTTGTCCTCTATCCACCCTGTGTTTTTTCTTCTTCCACATCTGCTCTTGGTGCTGAGAGGTTAACAGATCTATCCGTGTCCACTACTTTGGCTCTGCTGAGGCGGAATACGATGAGTTAACATCAGCCGGGTGTCCTGACTGATACGGATGGAGACAGAGTAAAGAAGTCCCAGACTCCACACATCTCCACATTTAGAACCTCAGGAGCCGATCCAGCCCACTGGTGTTGTTGTGTTTTGTGACAGACTCAAACAGCCCTGTGCCACGATAAGCGTCATGTGTTACTCTCACGTTTTATACCCCGAGACCTGTTTTATATACTGCTGCTCGCACTGTGGGCAGGCACTCAAAAATGGTTGCCGGCCTGTTTCTGGGGGGTGTTGCTAAAATTGCTGAAGTACTGCTTTAGTAACGCTGATGTGATTTTTGATTTTTTTTCCTTTGAATTTTCCCCATTTTTTTTCTCCCCAATCGTACCCCGGCCAAGTACCCCACTCTGCTCCACCCCCTCTGCCAATCTGGGGAGGGCTGCAGACTACCACATATCTCCTCCGATACATGATGAGTCGCCAGCCGCTTCTTTTCACCTGACAGTGAGGAGTTCCGCTGAGGGGGATGTAGCGCGCGGGAGAATCACGCTATTCCCCCCAGTTCCCCTGAACAGGTGCCACGACCGACCAGAGGAGGCGCTAGTGCAGTGACCAGGACACATACCCACATCCAGCTTCCCACCCGCAGACACGGCCAATTATGCCTGGGCGCCCGACCAAGCCGGAGGTAACACGGGGATTCGAACTGGTGATCCCCGTGTTGGTAGGCAACAGAATAGCTCGCTATGCCACCCGGACGCCCTGATTTTGAATGTGATATACTTTAATGACCCCCGTAGGGAAATTAAGCTCTGCATCTAACCCATCCTAGCTGTGTAGCTAGTAGCAGTGGGCAGCCGCCGTGCAGCGCCCGGGGACCACCTCCAGTTCGTCTCGCCATGCCTCGGTCAGGGGCATTAACCCTAACATGCATGTCTTCCTGATGGTGGGGGAGAACATGTCAACTCCACACAGAGAACGACTTGGATGACCCCCAAGGTTGTACAACCCCGGGGTTTGAACCCAGGACCTTCTTGCTGTTAGGCGACAGCTCTAACCACTGGGCCTCCGTGCCAATGATGATGATGCATTGCGCAGTGCTGCCGTGACATCTGGTGGAGATGCTTCTTCTTTGCTTATGTTGCTTTGCAGCCAGTTATTGCAGTCAAGTATTTAACGGCTAAATCGTTTACCGCACTGTGTGCTGCTCCAACTCAGCACCTATTGCAGACCCATCCGTCCTGCACGAGCGTCCTTCCTCTGAGGCTCTCTCCGAGGTTTATCCCGTTTACTTGTCTGTGGAGTCTTTCCTCGTCCGATTCCAGGGTGGAAGGAAAGAAGGTGTCGTCAACTATTTTATAGTACCTATTGCACATTGTGCGAATGTGAAGCCCTATGAGACGAGACTGCAACCCTCAAACTTATTGACGACCAAGTGGTTTACACAAACTAGGAACTATTGTTGGTTCCATATAAAGGCACAAGGACATGATCGCTACGCTTTAAACTATATGTTAGGAAGAAGCTTGTGTGTGTGTGTGTGTTAAAGACTTAAAGACTCCTCTTCTGTATCTGCTCTCACCATCGGGCCACAGCCTCTCAATTACCTCCCCTCTTCCTCACCTCCTCTTCCCCTTAGGTCCTCCTCACTGCATCCACAGCAGATTAATCCTATTCTCCACTTTTTTATACACATACTCCCATCTCCTCCCTTCTCCTCCTCCTCCTCTCCGTCCCATCACTCTCTGGCTAACGCCCCTCTGGGCACAGCAGTTGAAATATGCTGAAACTCAGCCATCAATCTCAGTAATACTCCTCATTCTGCACCCAGCTGGAGTCTGATCCAGATGGACTGACTGCTGAATGGATGGGCGGCCGCGCTGCAGGTAGTGTTTTGGCAACTGCGTCGGCCTGCGACAATAGACAGAACATTTTGTCTTGTAGCAGATGGAGTCTACAAAACAAGCCAAGCAATGTCAGCGCCATCACAGCGCAGGGGAACGTTGCCCCTCAAAGCCTCACCGGCACCACAAAGGCACAAAGAAGTCAGTTCACCTTTAAGCAGAGTGACTTTAAGCAGCATGCGTTCTCTCTGCTCAGGAAAGACAACGTAAACACGACCGGGTGGAAAACACTACAGACAACAGAGGACAACTGACATGGACAGTAATTTTTGTGAGGGTAACTGACACAGTGAGATGCATATAGGGTTACGGACACAGCGAGATGCATATAGGGTTACAGACGTAGTGAGACTCATACAGGGTTACAGACACAGTGAGATTTGTACTGGGTTACAGACACAGTGAGACACATACAGGGTTACAGACACAGTGAGACATATACAGGGTTACAGACACAGTGAGACACATACAGGGTTACAGACACAGTGAGACACATACAGGCTTACAGACATAGTGAGACACACAGGGTTACAGACAGTGAGGCACATACAGGGCTACAGACAGTGAGGCACATACAGGGCTACAGACACAGTGAGACACATACAGGGTTACAGACACAGTGAGACACATACAGGGCTACAGACACAGTGAGACATACAGGGTTACAGACACAGTGAGACATACAAGGTTACAGACACAGTGAGACATACAGGGCTACAGACACAGTGAGACATACAGGGTTACAGACACAGTGAGACATACAGGGTTACAGACACAGTGAGACATAATGTCATAACATCTAACCTCACCTCATCCCTTCTCGTCGTTCCTCCTGCGGCCTACAGCTGCACTGCATTACTGCTGCAGCCTTTCCCAACAGTTGTTTTGTGGGTCGCACAGCAAAGTAGTAAGATGAGTACGGTGATGAAGCCGCACATGAAACCCGCACTCATTTTCTCTGCTGCTCGCAGTCTCCTCGGCTTTAGATAAATTGGTCAGAGACGTTTGTTTCCCACTCATAACATCCCACCTTACCCCACTACCTACACCGCCATGCTGTGATCTGGGGCATCTGGTGAACAGAGGAGGGGCCCGGACCCAGTCAGCCACGAGATGCAGGACCTGTTATCACTTCTTAAATAAGACTCATAAATTGTTTTGCTCTCCAAATTCTCCACAGAGCTGGCTTACAGCTGGGGTGGGAGTATTGACTGAGTGCTTTAGTAAATACTGCAAAGTATTGATTCTCCTCGTTGGCTGTAAGTGATGAATGGACGGAGTTTAATGATGGATAAAATGTAGATTGGACGACACAAAAAAGTTTAGACTGAATGTCAATTAGATCAAATGAAGATTGAATGATAAAGATGATGAAGTCTCTCTCTCCCCGACGGGAAGTGGGTTCAGACCTGCGAGCTAAAGAGTAAAATGCATAAAAGGAAATAAAGAATTGACATTAATGTATAATATATAGGATAAAATGCCATTTGTATAGCCCAATATTACAAATTAGCCTCAAGGGGCTTAACAGCAACACAACATCCTGTCCTTAGACCCTCGCATCGGATAAGGAACAACTCCCTAAAAGAAAGAAGAAAAAAAGTGCCGCGACCAGGACACATACCCACATCCCACCCCACAGACACGGCCTATTGTGTCTGTAAGGACGCCCGACCAAGCCAGAGGTAACACGGGGATTCAAACCGGAGATCCCTGTGTTGGTAGGCAACGGAATAGACCGCTACGCTACCCGGACGTAGCTATATGGATTTATAAGAAATATAAAAAGAAAATGTGATGAGGGGGATGCCAAGCAGTGTCCATCACCATGGAGACCTGGGAGGAGGACAGACATGTGCGCACAAGGGAGACTCACAACACACCATTCACACACAGAAAAAATAGAAAGGAGAAGACTCTACTGAAGCGTCTTTCAGATGATTACTGACAGATTCACGTCTCTAAATATCGCAGCAGTTTAAAGTTTACAAATGTACAGTCCGATCCGTAGTGCATAGAAGCAGTAAGTGTATCGGTGGGAATCAGTGAGTTATTTTTGGAGGGAAGCCAGCAGGTGTGCAGGATATGCTGTTCACTTTGTAGAGTTCACGTATGCACCAGTAGGCTGTAACTGATTGGAACTGCTGTAATTACTGAAAACAAATTAATATGAACCAGTAATATTTCTTTTTGGAGTGTTTTGAAGAGTCGAAAAGTCAACATCTGCTAAAATTACCTACTCCTATGTGTTTCCTCCTTTAGACAAGACTGGTTGAACCCTACTATGACTATCACTGTAGTACTGGTAACCATAGAATTTTTCCCCATCCTGGTAGTCATGGTGACAGTCATCCATCCTACATCTTTGGTACTATAGTGGTAGCCATGGTAACGGTCATGCTTCCTACATCTATCCTGTATTAGCGCTACAGTGTTAGCCATGGTATAAGTCATCCATCCTACTGCTGGTGGTAGTCATGGTGACAGTCGTTCATCCTACATCTTTCCTGTAATTGTACTACACTGGTATCCATGGTAACAGTCCTGTATCACAACATGTTTTACATTCTCAGCTCCAGCCATTTGTACGTGCTTCGATGACACATTCTTAGGGCACAGCCAAGATTTTATCTCTTTGACCCAAGTATCGACTGAAAGAAAATAAACTTTTTTTCCTGGTATCAAACGGTAGTCTAGAATGCAGTTTAAGCAGAGGTCAGGACCTCCGAGGGTAGCACTCTTCATTAAACCAACAACCGGTAAGTGCTTATTTGCCGTGTTTGTTTCTTAAGCTGCTCTCTTCCGCCAAAGATGAAATGTTAATGTTGTGTTTGCTAACAGAGGAACTGCAGAGGAAGTAATAGCAGCTCATTACAGGGGGATTTCAGCAGGCATTTGTGTGTATGTAAATGTGTCTGTGCTGTTGTTCTGGTACTTTGTTTTTAGAGAGGGCTGGATTTCCTCATGAGAGAAACAAACAATGAGGACATTTTGGGATGAAAGTTAGTTTTAAGATTGGTGATGGTGTAAGTTTATATGTAATGTCTGGTATAGACACAGATAGATAGATAGATAGATAGATAGATAGATAGATAGATAGATAGATAGATAGATAGATAGATAGATAGATAGATAGATAGATAGATAGATAGATAGATAGATAGATAGATAGATAGATAGATAGATAGATGTTTTGGCTCCAACAGAAACATGTACCGGCAGGCAGAATTAGTCTGGTTTCTCGATAAATATCCCAAATAGGAGCACTACATTTGTTAATGCCCCTTGAGTGTACTCCCAAAAACACATCACTAAACCCAGCAGCTGGGCGTCCGGGTGGCGTGGTGGTCTATTCTGTTGCCTACCAACACGGGGATCTCTGTTTGGGTCCCCGTGTTACCTCCGGCTTGGTCGGGCGTCCCTACAGACACAGTTGGCCGTATCTGCGGGAGGGAAGCTGGATATGGGTATTGTGTCCTGGTCGCTGCACTAGCGCCTCCTCTGGTCAGTCGGGGCGCCTGTTCTGGGGGGAGGGGGAACTGGGGGGAATAGCGTGATCCTTCCACGATCTACGTCCCCCTGGCGAAACTCCTCACTGTCAGGTGAAAAGAAGCACCTGGCGACTCCACATTTATCGGAGGAGGCATGAGGTGGTCTTCAGCCCTCCCCAGATCGGCAGAGGGGGTGGAGCAGCGACTGGATGAGTGGGGTAATTGGCCAAGTACAATTGGGGGGGGGGGGGGTCAAAAAAATTAAACCCAGCAGCTGAACTGTGAGAAGTGTGCTGAGTCAGCCGTCACTCAGACTGACCTGTCTCCATCAACCCCGTCACATCACTCAGCACAGCACCGCCTCCTCACCAGGACTACATAACCAGCGTGTGGCACAAAGCAAACCAACTGTATGTTGAACACTGGAATAAAGAGACAAAAAGACAAAAGAAAGCAGTGTGTTTTTGGACCCTAAACAGAAAATATAGATTGGCTGTCACTTCGTGTCTCTTTACTGTCAGACAGATCCTGGTCTAGTACACACCCCGAGAGAACGGATGTGGCCCCTGTGTTGCAGATGAGAGAGACATTGCACTTTGTTGAGGTGTGGGAAGTGTCAAAACATTTGAGAACAATAGTTTAGAGAGTTGAAATTAGTGATTTCACCATTTAATCGACTAGTCGATCACCCCGAGTTGTGAACATAAGGTGAGGTTAGCGCTGCTAACACGGACGCATGCACGCACGCACGCACGCGCACACACGGCTCGGGAGGTAGAGCAGGTCGTCTAGTGATCGGAAGGTCGCTGGTTCGATCCCCGGCTCCTGCAGAGAGCTTGCTGAAGTGTCCTTGAGCAAGAAATTGACTCCCTAACTGCTCATGATGAGCAGGTTGACGCCTTGCGTGGCAGCCTCCGCCATCAGTGTATGAATGTGTGTGTGTGAATGTGAGGCGTACACTGTAAGCGCTTTGAGTGGTCGGTAGACTAGAAAAGTGGTATATAAATGCATACATATTGCAGCGGATTCGGGGGACAGTCCGGGAAACCGTCGCCACAGCCGGGACGCGAACCCGTATCTCCCACTCCGCAAGCGACAACGTTAACCAGTCGACTAAAGGGTCCGACCCGTTAGTCAAGGACCAACATGTCTACTTATCCATGCACGTTACAATACATACCTACAAACGCACAAAGACACAGATCCAGTCAGATCTAACACACCTACATGCAAACAAACACTGACGCTCACCCGCCAGACACTGGACCGTAGCGAAACCTCAACATAAGGTCAGTGACTGTCGCAAGTCATCCTGTTCGGCCAGCCACATTGCTGTCATATCTCATCTGACCAATCAGGGCTGACTGTCTGTTTGCATTCGTCCCATCAACTTGCCGGGCTGAACGTGAAGCTGCCGTGACCTGGCCAGCTGGCCTCGTGCCTCAGCTCCTCCCGGAAGGTCAGATCCCAGGCAGGACTGATACGTCATCTCATTCACCCAATAAAGGACGCCGTCTGCTTTCTGTCAGCCGAGCACAGCTGATGAGCAAAGGGAACTAAGAGATGATGGGTTGGACCTGGGGTTGCCAAGGTTACCGAGAAGTTAGCTAGCTGTGAACAGTTAGCTGTCGTAGCTCATACACCGGGCATCTATTGCAGAGAGCGGAAATGCACAGAGATACAGACAGAAACGTGGACAGACAGGAAAGACGACAGAACAAGACCAGAAAAAAAAAGACAGACACAAAGCACACGTGTGTGTGTGCGCGCGCGCATGTGTGAAAGCGTAAATGAAAATTTGTGCATGCGTGATACGATTTAAAATAAGATTTATTAAAAAAATAAGATTTTAAAATTGTGTTCCTGATTCTTGATTCGTTATTTGTAAAACGAAAAAAAAACAAGATTACTAATTACTTGTGTGAAAAGAGAGAGAGAGACATAGACAGAGACAGGGCAATAATTCAGAACAAATTGAGAGAGAGAGAAAGAGAGAGAGAGAGAGAGAGAGAGAGAGAGAGAGGGAGGGAGGGAGGGAGGTGACACATATGTAGTTATTGTCAGCAGAGTATGCCTGCATGCTGCCTCAGGGTTAGCCATTTGGTGCCTGCTTGGACTACAAGCCACACACACACACACACACACACACACACACACACACACACACACACACACACACACACACACACACACACACACACACACACACACACACACAGAGTCCAAAGCAGACTCTTATCGTTGGCAGAACTAGTTCTGAGTAGGCCATGTCTTACTGACACATATTTCCCATCATGCCTCTGTTGTGGTCAAATGTAGAGCAGTATTCGCCCACAGGGCATGGAAGAAGGCTTCTGTATTGGTGGGTGCTGGTACAAATCTAAGGGGAGTCTGAGTGAGTAACAAGGGGGCTAGTACTACATGCTTTTGAGCAAGGCATTATGACTCCAGTTGTTCTATATATATATATTATATTTGTATTGGGAAGATCTCAGGTGTGTGTGTGTGTGTTCGCGTGCGTGTGCGTGTGAGTTAAATGCTTGACAGAGAGACAATGCCTCAACAAAACAGGTGCTTCTGCTTTTCTTCATGCTAATAGTATAATAGTATTGCTCAGACAGAAAATACTCCTACCTCGAGTTGGAATTAGTTCTGAAGATTTTTATGCACACTCTCAGCTTGGAGTGGGACTTCTCCTAAGACAAACTTTGACATCACTTTTTACAACTCATTGAGCTGCAAAGTGAAATGATGATGATGTAGTGTAATTGTGTCTGCAGTGTTCATTGTGCAGTATAAGATATGTTTCATGGACGCCATTGCCACTGCCCCGCACTTTGCTCTGACCCACCTTGAACTTAACAACACATATATCCGGATGCTGTTCATGGGTTACAGCTCTGCTTTCAACACTATCATCCTGCCAAACTAACCACCAAACTTCTCTCCCTATGCCTCAACCCCTCCCTCTGTAACTGGACCTCGGACTTCCTGACCAACAGACCTCAGTCTCTTAGGTTGGGTGACCACCCAACCTCCTCCGCACCTCCTCCACCCTGACCCTCAGCACAGGTGCCCCTCAAGGCTGTGTCCTGAGCCCCCACCGTTTCTCCCTCTTCACCCACGACTGCCTGCCAACTCACCCTTCAAATATAATATTTAAGTTTGCGGATGACACCACAGTTGTAAGCCGTATCACCAACAATGACGAGACGTCCTACAGGGCTAGATTCAGCACCTCACATCATGGTACATCACCAACAATCTTGTCCTCAATGTGCAGAAAATGAAGGAGCTGATTGTGGACTTCAGGAGGTCTAGAAGCTGCAGCCACTCCCCCATACACATCAATGGGGTGGAAGTGGAGTGTGTCTCCAGCTTTAAATTCCTTGGAGTCCACATCAGTGAGGACTTCTCCTGGACATTAAACACCCAGGCCCTTGTGAAAAAGGCCCAACAACGCCTGCATTTCCTGAGGAGGCTGAGGAGCGCCCGTCTATCTCCAAAAATTCTCACCACCTTCTACCACTGCACCATAGAGAGCATCCTGACCAGCTGCATCTCAGTGTGGTATGACAACCGCACCTCAGTAGACCAGAAAACTCTGCAGCGGGGTGTCAAGGCGGCCAAGCATATCACCGGTACCCAGCTCCCTGCCATAAAAGACATTTATCACAAACGCTGCCTTCGAAAGGGTCTCAGCATCAGCAGAGATCCCACCCACCCCAACCATGGACTGTCTCCCCCTCTGCGCTCTGGGAGGCGCTACAGGGGCCTCACAGCCCACACTACCAGGCTCAAAAACAGCTTCTTTCCCCAAGCTGTTGCCCACCTGAACCTGGCTACCCACTGAATGTCTTTAAATATGTTTATACTCGTGCTCTATTTTTACTTTAGCTTTAGCTTTTACTCATCTCTATATTTCTTATACTATGTTTGCGGTGTTTTTCTATGTCTGTCTTGCACTGTTTGGCGAAGCCGCAGCCCTTATGTAATTTTACACATGTGCTTGCACATTGTTTTTCATGACAATAAACTGAATTGAATTGAACTGAATTTAGGGGACAGCAATTTTCACTAAGCAGGTGACATCATGGGCATATGTAATTGCACTCAAACAAAAGCTGGAGGCCGCTGTTACCGAGCACCTGTGAGTCATGTGCAGACTCGAGCCATCTGGCCACCACCCTTTATATCAATCATCAAACAGTGTGCATCCATAGTTTGGGGTTTTATGCTGTGCTGCTGCTTGCAATTCACAAATGCATCCCTGTTTGCACTTGTCGTAAAAAGATAATTATTTTGCACGATCTCCACATTGTTTAGCATTCCCAATACATCCTTCAAGCCGTCTTTGTCTCCGCAACACCTGCTGGGAACTCCTAAAGGGTCAGGACACCTCTCCAGCTTTCCTAAACAAATGCCTCCTTATGGACAGCAGATCTATCTATCTATCTATCTATCTATCTATCTATCTATCTATCTATCTATCTATCTATCTATCTATCTATCTATCTGTCTGTCTGTCTGTCTGTCTGTCTATCTGTCTGTCGATCTATATCTATCTATCTATCTATCTATCTATCTATCTATCTATCTATCTATCTATCTATCTATCTATCTATCTATCTATCTATCTATCTATCTATCTATCTGTCTGTCTGTCTGTCTGTCTGTCTGTCTGTCTATCTTCCAGTTTTCCTTCTTCTCCATGTTCCCTCCTTTCTTCCCCTTAGGTCAGATGTCCTCGTATTAACATTGTGTTTTTATCATGATGATGTGATTCGAATGGTTTCCCATTTGGGAAGCAAAGGGATCATCGGTAAAGGGACATGTAAGTGAAGTGGATGGGGGTCGGGGTCTTATTTGGGCCATCCCAGAATCTGGCTGTATGGGGAGATGAACGGGGTTTTGGTTAAACACCTGAGATAAGGTCTGTGGTCACCACAAGCTTAAGAGATTTGGACATTTTGTTCTGAGGGATTATCCTGACAAATGGCCTGCTGCATTTCCAAGATTTAAAGTATAAAGACCCCTGATGTGGATGAAAAGCCAACATTAGGCTTGTCTGTGAACAGCGTAAATTTGAATGTTGGCCGTTTGATAACAAGCGGCTTCTCGGTACTTCACAAAAGCTCCAAAACTCACAAAATGAAGGTTTAAAGTCTGATTTTATGTGTCCGCACAAAGCGTCCGCCGTGTTGTAAATAGGCTAAGCTGACTGTTGCTAATTTACTTTACTAGATGTAGGAGTGCGTGTTGATGGCTTGTTTAATAAACGTCGTCTTCCACAAATTATAATCTGTAGGAGACATTTCTGAAGGATTAAACATACTTTACCCTCCCGTCAGTCAGGATAACATGACTCAGTTACACAGTTTCCCCAACAACGCCTGCCTTTATTTATTTATTTATCTACCCCCCACCATCCCCCCCTTTTTTTCTCTCTCCAATTTTACTTGCCCAACGACCCCACTCTCCCGAGCCGTCCCGGTCGCTGCTCCACCCCCTCTGCCGATCCGGGGGGGGGGGTTGTAGACTACCACACGCCTCCTCCGATCGATGTGGAGTCCCCAGCCGCTTCTTTTCACCTGACAGTGAGGAGTTTCACCAGGGTGACATAGCGCGTGGGAGGATCACGCATTTTCCCCCAGTCCCCCCCCCCGAACAGGCACACCGACAGACCAGAGGAGGCGCTAGTGCAGCGACCAGGACACACACCCATATCCGGGTTCCCCACCCGTAGACACGGCGTATTGTGTCTATAGATACGCCCGACCAAGCCGGAGGTCGGGCGTATCTTGCAATCCCCGTGATGGTAGGCAACGGACACGCTACCCGGACGCCCCCACAATGCCTTTTCACCATCGTCCTTCCCTTTAGCTTCTTCTTTTCACTAATCTAGTATCCCATGTTGCACCGGAGCTGCTGTCTGTTGTCCTTACGGCTGTCGGCGTGTCACAGGAAGTGGAGACCGTTGCTAAACGCCGATTGGTGAATCGCCATGTCAATCATTATTTAGCAAACTGTAGAAGACTGCGGTTGCAATGGGCAGCTGTCGAGTGTGTGTGTTATACCGTCTGCATGTAAACATTTGCCCCGGGGTTAAATGAAGGGCAGTTATTTACGTCTGTATGCTGTGCGTTCATGGTGCAGGTTATGAAGTCATACACATTTTGGTTCAGGAGACGGAGTTCGGAGGGAGACATTCTGACGATCACCTGATCCATTGACCGCACAGCTCTCCAAACCGTTTGTGTTGCCAGTTCGGATGACGGCCACGCCCACAGTCAAATTATCCAATTATCACGAAGGCCGCTTGTCAGGTTGGCTCTCCGGCGTGCTGACTGTTTTCCTTACAGACTGGCTGGCTGTCGGACTGACCCAAAATTCTTTATTTGGCACAGGCCGACTGTTGTAATTACTGGCTGCTCCGAGCTGGTCTTTAAACCATGAGGGAATATGGAGTGGGAAGAAGAGAGAGTGAGACAGATGGAGAGAACGAGAGGGCGGGGAAGGCTGTATATTGTTCTTTTGCTTGTGAGTGCATGCGCGCGCGCGCGTGTGTGTGTGTTTTGCTGGTAGAATGTTGCTCCTCATTTACTGTCGGTATCAGTGTGTTGTTAGTTACAGAGAGAGAGAGAGAGAGAGAGAGAGAGAGAGAGAGAGAGACGAAAAAAGAAAAACAGAGTGAGAGAGACAGAGAAAGGGACAGCAAGAAAGGAGAAAGAGGGAGACAAACTCAGAGAGGGAGCGACAGACAGAAAGAATCAGACAGAAAAGCGATAGAGTGACAAATACAGTGAGAGAGAGAGAGAGAGAGAGAGAGAGAGAGAGAGAGAGAGAGAGAGAGAGAGAGAGAGAGAGAACAGAGTGAGTTTGACAAACAAAAAGCAGATCATCAGGGAAATAGATTTACATCTGAGTACTAGTTTGAAAGGCAGCATCTGGTGTTGGTGTTGTGTGTGTGTTTGTGCTTATGAGGGCTCCTCGCTCTCAGGGTCATGTGGTTTCTCAAGACAAACAAGCTGCCAAGGAGGGCTGAGGCCTACATGTGAGTTTGCATGGCTCCATACATACCCTGCTAGTGTTGTAGTCAAGACCGCACCAACCGAGACCAAGACATTATCGAGACTAGAGAGTATCAAGACCGAGACAAGACCAAGACATTTGGAGGTCGAGACCAAGACAAGACCAAGACATTTGGAGGTCGAGACCGAGACAAGACCAAGACTGTATATATCAAAGAAAAATCACAACAAAAAAGAACAAATGACCAGTATCTTTTTCTTTAATCAAGTTTGCTTTTACATAAATGCAACAGCAACATTTCTTTTCAGCAAGGTATTTTTTAATAATTTTCTTGAACATTTTGCCTTTTGGTGCTTTGCCAGCTATTTTGACTCATTTTCAAGCGATTAAGTCTTTTTTTTGTTTAAATCTTGCAAGAAGATGTTAATCTGGATTTGTTGAATTATTGTGCCTAAGTGTAAACAGATAAATACATCATCTGAAATAAGATACACTTTCTTTTAGTTTTTGCATGAGTCTTATAAAAGACATGTAGATTTCCAAAGAAGCAAAAAAGTGAGCACACTCTCATAGAAAAAGAAAAAACAACTTAGGTGCACGGCTATGAAGAACTTTCACAACAACAGAGAAGGCCAGACAATGTCCTTTTTATAAGTATTAATTCTCCTAGGCAGCCATAACAACTTTGCTTCATAAAATTAAAGCATAAATTAACTAGGAATAATTTAACTGAAAATTGTGGCATGCCAACCATGAACAACATGTGTAAAACCCTTAAAAGTCTGAGCTCAACACTAAGAATACACTCACAAAGGGGTGGTTGTGAAAGACCTCAAAGGTCCCATTTCTGGGCCAGGGTTAGGGTGAGATGGGAGGATCCTGCATGGCTCTAGGGATGAGGAGGTTAAACAAAAGATTGGTTGCACTTCAGAAAAATTAGAGCCTGAAGCATTTTGTGACCTAAACGGGCTCGGTGGGGCCTCATGATGATGCCTCCTCTACTAAATACCCTCTCAACTGGTGCAGAAGACGCTGGAACTGACAACACCTTCAGTGCCAAGTTGTGGAGTTGTGAGAATCTGTCATGGTTTTTGTCCCAGAAGACAAGTGCATCATCAGTTTCAGTATTCTGTATGGCATCAAAGTATTTACTTATCTGTGCCCTGATACTTGTATCTTGGCCTGTGCTGCGCTTTTTGTGAGCCTTGTAACGAGAAAGAAGGCGTGAGCATTTGACTGGAGGTGAATCACCAGGTGACTCTTCATTTCTGGCTCCGTAGTCCATTGCTCTACCTTCACAGTCCATCAAGTTTTCAACCTCAGCGATCAAAGTGTCTGAAAAACACAAGCAAATGGAAAAAAACAAAAAACAAAAACAGGTTAGATTAAAGGATATACAGTGTCTGCAGGTATCAAATAAAACTGCTCTCACAATATTTTTCTCTTGATGTAAAATGTATGTGTGTATACCTGTCAGTGTTTTCTTCAGCTCATCTCTAAACTTCATGAGTGGCATTGCATTTAGCCCATTAGTAACATCCAGATCCACCCAGCTTAATCCAAACTGTGGATCAAGCACTGTAGCTAAAAAATACACATTATGGCTGGAAGGTTCCTGTCCCCCACTGTCTTTAGTCATATTTGTTTTGCCAAAGATTCCACTGAATCTTTTAATCAGAGACTGATGGAGGGCCTTTACTAATGGCCAACACTGAACTCGTGTCTCTCCCATCTTCACAAGGTGTGTATGCAGGTCCAGAACAGTCAGAACAACCATGCTAATGGTAACGGATTTCTCTCCCTCTGTCAGGTCTGTTGCCTCTGAGAATTGTGCGAGAACTGAAGTCAGCTCTTTAAGCTGGTTCCACTCACGAGTGCTGAATACCACTTCTTCATAGTCCTTGCTGCACATTTCAGTCAGAGCTTTATGGTCCAGAGCTGTGAGGGCCTGCACTTGTTTGAAAGTGCTGTTCCAGCGAGTGCTGTTTGCTGCAGGAATAGTCTTCGTAGAGTCAAATGCAGCCTCAAATTTGTCTTTGAACTGTGAGCTGCTGTGTAACAGAGTTAAGAAGCGTGATGTTTTGGCAATGCTGCGAGAGATGGCTTTAACTTCCTTCATGCCGTCATTCACAACTAACTGCAGGGAGTGAGCAAAACAAGAAAGACGCTCACCTGATGACCAGAGTAGCTCTGTGTCCTCCACAGAATTCATGTCCTCCCACAGGTGCTCATCATCTAGATTCTCCTCCTCACTCTCACTGTCATCTGACTGCTGTTGTGGCATCTGAACTTTAAAAGCACACCTCATATTGGCAGCATTGTCTGTGACAATATAACTTATCTTCTGACGGATACCACATTCGTCGGTGATCTCCTCAAAGGCAGAAGAAATTCGCTCTCCACTATGTTTGCCTGTGAAACGTCTACAGTCCAGCAAGTAGGATTCAAGGGCATAGGATTCATTTGACTTGTTGCACACATGAGCAGTTACTCCGAGGAAGGAAAGCAGTCTACGATCAGACCAGATATCAGTAGTTAAGGACACTGTTGAGCTTTTCTCCAGCTTCTCAAGAACAGTCTCCTTAACTTTCTTTACCAAAACTGGTATGTGTTTCTCACAAATTGTTCTCCTAGAGATTGGTGTGTACTTGTTATCTACAATCTCAAGAAAGTGTTTAAAATGTTCATTTTCCACAAGGGACAGTGGCAGGCAACACCCAATTATCAAATCTTTGACAATGGCATCGCTGATGGCTTGCTGCCTTGGGGAATGGAGACTGTAGATCTGCACTTTCTGGGCAAAGGATGCCATAGTTGGCTGTGTAGCATCTGCCTGTTGTCCAGCCTTGTACTCCAGGAACCTGAAATTGAGGAGGAATTAAAATGATTAAGTCCCACCAATACCAAGAGAGAATTCTCAGAAGATTCAAACGTTACATCTCTAATAGGCATGTGCTTAGTGCAAACAAGCAACAAATTATAGAAGCCAGAGAGACATCATGCATCACTATATAGTCAATATATATTCACTTTTTTAAAATGAATGAAATCAAATGTCACTTTAAATTACTGCTTTTAAACAAGCTTTTACATTTTTTAGCATTACCCTTACTGAGTTTTTATTGTCTTAAAATGTGCTTTTTAATGTTTTTTTACAATATTTTTTATCAAACAAATTAGATTAACCGTACTCATTCAGTGTTATTGACTTTGAACTAGCTAGCACACTGTTAGCTTTCTGTCTCATTGTTGAGCCAAACGATCTAATTTCTGCAGCCGAAGCACCAACATGGAGGACGCTGTAGACTAGAAATATCTCCCGATGGTCGCATCTAAAGTTCAACCCATTTACTGCATTTACTGGTGTAGTGAAAAACGTTTGCATTGCATAAGAACCTCCCAAGTAACGCCTGGGGGCTCGACTAATACCTGGTGCCTGGGGGCTCGAATAATACCTGGCGCCTGGGGGCTCGACTAATACCTGGCGGGTTCATTGTTTGTTATTCTGTTATCTTGCTTTTGACAATGCTATGCAAGCTAACTTGGCTGTAATATACACTCGGTGCTCTGAAAGTTAGCAAAAAAACGATCGTGGGAAGAAAAGAGCTCATTTTGGCTCAATGTCTTAGGATGGGGTGTTGAAATTTTCAGATTTTAACTTTACCAGTGTAGCTAATTTAACGGTTAATTTACCTGTCTTTATGCTTCCTCTCAATGTGCCGATAAAAGCTTGACGTTGTCCCGGCGGTTTCTGTGAGTTGTGCACCGCAGAATTTGCACACTGCAGAGTGTTTTCGCTTGCATGTCCTTTTACAGATAAAGTCCTTATGGTTTTGGAAACCAAACTTAATGATGGTTGAGTTTGCCGACATTTTTCATGGCGGGTTTCCCGGGGGCGCAGCGTCTCCAGTCGTCTTGATCCACTCTGTACGGGGGGCGTGTCACTCCGGGTGTCACAAAGAGTGCGTGACACCGGGAAGGCAGCAGCTGCATTCTTCTTTTCTCTAGCTGGCCCGGTCTCGACCGGTCTTGATCAAAAATCCCGAGTTCGCCCAGTCCGAGACCGAGACAAGACCGAGTAAAAATGCCTTCGATTCCGAGACGAGACCGAGACCCTTAAAAAGTGGTCTCGAGACCAAGACCGATCTCGAGTACTACAACACTATACCCTGCTAATGCTATATGACCAGCTTATGTTCTATACTGTACAACAGTCATGTCTACTGTAGGTGAACTAGCAGGGCAGGTTATGCTGTGGCTATCCTTTGGTTGGTATATTCTGTAGCATTTGCATGTCAATGTATTTCTTTTGTGCTTGCTAACTTATCCTTTGTCTGAATGCTAATATATTGTGACGCTCTGCATGTGCCGAAATGTGGGCGATGTTGTGCAGGCTGAACATGGGCACCTATTGAAGCCTTCCCTCTAGGCCAGTACTGTACCCCGATAGCTGTATGATTACACAGAACTTTACTGTCAGATATCTTGCTGGGTTTTTTTACTCCTCCTTGTCACTCGAGTGTCACGTTAAAGCCATCACTAAGTTATATTTTTCCATCTTTGCAGCGTCGCTTACATCTGACCAGTTCTTAACGTACTGCTGAAACCCTGATCTATACATCCCTGTCTTATAGACTAGATTATCCTAATGTTCATCGCTCCGGGTTGCCCGACTCAATCACTTACATCACAGAAAGTTGTATCCTGATGAACTGATTCAACTTTCTGTGATTTTCTTACTGGATTATTGGGCATCATCAAGACAATCACTGAAAGTCTCTAGAGCAGCCAGAATCCTTACAAGATGCACAAATCTGCTCATTTACCCTCCATCGGCTGCTGATTCAAGCCAGTGTGGATTTTTGCAGTACTCCTCCTGACTTTAAAACACCCCCAAATGACTCGCCCCATCCTGTCTTTCCCATGTCACTACACCTTTGCCTGTCCGACTCCATCATCGTCTGACCAGATAAAAGAAAGGGGAGCCGGCTTCGCTCTTGCTTCTCCTTGTTCGGTTGAAGGGAGATGATTGTGTGAAGCCTCGCTGGTTTTAGTACCAGGGTTGCTGTGAATGTACTCAGTGGCAGCTGGCTAGTACAGGGCGCTGGGGCGCAGCCCCCTTCAAATATCAATAGATGAAATTTATAATGCAAATACTTATGAAATAAAAGTGTTTTTCAGTCTGTGAGCGCCTGTCAGCAGCCATTAATGGTGTTTGGTTGATTTCTGTCTGAATACATATACTTCCTGGGTGAGGGAAGAAGGCAGGTAGCAGAAAGAAGAGGAAGAAAAGTTGTGGCTAACAAGCAGAGACATATAAAGAAGACCTTTACTGCAGATCTTACTACACCAGTTTAAACTCAGGTCCAACCATCTTCTTGTTTTTCTCTTTATTTTGTACTGGGGAAGCACTAGTGGTTTTGTGTCATTTAACATGTAGTTTTGGGGTTTACATTAGTCAAACACCAATATCACCTGTTGTGATATTACCAGCATCACAATAGTAAGTCAAGCTAAAATCCTGATCTACAGAATTGTGATTTCAAACAAAAAGCTGTCATGGCGTGCAATACTCCATGTCAGAGTCCAGAAGAAAAAACAAAATTGGATTTTCCTCTTATTTTGTGCGTCGCTACAGCAACCTCCTGTTTGCGTTTGTGAACATGCCACAGTGTGAGAACTTGAACCCGCCTCTCTCCCAGGTAGCAAAATTGCTGTGGCCCAGGCCCGTCCCACACTGGCACTTACACCCGGCCCACATACCACGTGGAACGATAGCACTTGGGCGGTTTGCTCCTGTTTGCCAGATCTGGGCCAGAACCGAGCCATAGCAATGCCGCACGTGCCACATATTCACCAAAGGTGTCCCATATTTGTTTTGTGATATTTGGGCCATATTTACTATTTACCACACTGGCCACTTCAGGGCCACATCCAGACCACATGTTGCCGAGAGCACTGCATCTTTGCCAAAAAAGGCCCACGTCTGATTTGGCATATTTGGGCCATATTTGCTATTACACATGTGGGCCACTTCAAGCTCACATCCATTTTGTCAGGGCCAGAAGAAGGCCAGCAGTGTCGCATCATTGCCTGAAGTGGCCCACATCCGGATGCTGTCTTGGGATTCGTTTGAATGTTATGACCTCGAAACGCGGCGTCCCGCTGAAAGAGCTTGGGAATGTCTGGCTTGTTGCAAGGTCGCTGCATCAATCAAGCGCACCTCACCTCCTCTCACCCTTGCAGCTGGCTCAGCCTCGGCTGGCTGGCAGAAGGGATGGAGGAGAGGAGAGGCTAGGAGACCAATAGAGGGGAGTGGAGGAAAGCCGCTCGGTAAGTAGCGAGAGGGGATGAGATGAAAGAGGAGCGGAGGAGGGTGTGAGGTGGGGCGGGACTGGGGACCAGGGATGGGTCTCGATGAGGGAAGGAGAGAATAAGCGGAAAGGGAGGCCAAGAAGTGCTGAGGAGGTGAAACATTAGGAGAGATGAGTGCATTATGAGTGCAGGTACTTCTTGGCATTGTGTGGGGAGGGGGGTGCATGTCAGAATGTGTGTATGTGTGTGTGTGTGTGTGTGTGTGTGTGTGTGTGTATGTGTGTGTGTGTGTGTGTGTGTGTGTGTGTGTGCCTACCTTTATGAACAATCAAGCGTTTCATTATATACTTTAACAGTACCACACCCAGAATATCATTTTACCAGCTGCTCTCTCTCTCTCTCTCTCTCTCTCTCTCTCTCTCTCTCTCTCTCTCTCTCTCTCTCTCTCTCTCTCTCTCTCTCTCTCTCGCTCTCTCTCTCTCTCTCTCTCTCTCTCTCTCTCTCTCTCTCTCTCTCTCTCTCTCTCTCTCTCTCTCTCTCTCTCTCTCTCTCTCTCTCTCTGATAGTTTCTCTTACTAGCTGGGAACATGTCCTGACCCAAAGGCTGATGCAGGCCGGCCGAAACACATTGTTTCATCTGCAGAAGCATCACAATGGATAGCATAAGATGAGAAGAAGAAGAGTTGACATTTTAGACATGTTTAGTTTAGTGGACAGAGGTACAATGGCTGTTGCTACTGAACAGCTTGATAAATGTTTTCCCCCTCTCAATCCCAATCTCAAATAGCTTTATTGGCATGAACAGAAAATGTGCCATTGCCAAAGCAGTTTGCAAAAGACTAAAACATTACATCACATATTAAACACACATCAAATTCACATTCCACCACACATTAATACATAGGTGTCATCACATTTCCCCCTCTCACTGTCTCTCTCGCTCTGTTTGTCTGTCTGTCCCCCTCCTCCCTCCCTCTCTCTCTCTTAAATTCAAATTGAAATTGAAATTTGCTTTTATTAGCATGACAAATGTACATTTGTATTGCAAAGCATTTTCACATAAAGGACAATAAGAGTGCACGAATACAGAACACATCAACACATGCAATAAAACAACTTACACAGCTACGTCATAGCAACACGATCCTGTGTGTGTGTGTGTGTGTGTGTGTGTGTGTGTGTGTGTAAGTGTGTTCACATAAAGGACAAGAACAGTATACAATACAGAACACATATACATCAACAGATGCAATAAAAATCGTTTTGCCATCATCTGTGTAGCTGTGAGTGTGTGTGTGTGTGGAGGGGGGCTGTCCGTGTGTGTGAGAGTGAGTGTGTGTGTGTGTGTGTGTGTGTGAGAGTGAGTGTGTGTGTGTGTGAGTGAGTGAGTGAGTGAGTGTGTGTGTGTGTGAGTGAGTGAGTGTGTGTGTGTGTGTGTGTGTGTGTGTGAGTGAGTGAGTGTGTGTGTGTGTGTGTGTGTGTGTGTGTGAATATGTGTGTGAGTGAGTGAGTGAGTGAGTGAGTGAGTGTGTGTGTGTGTGTGTGTGTGTGTGTGTGTGTGTGTGTGTGTGTGGAGGGGGGCTGTCCGTGTGTGTGTGAGTGTGTGTGTGTGTGAATATGTGTGTGAGTGAGTGAGTGAGTGTGCGCGCGCGTGTGTGCGCGTGCGTGCGTGTGTGTCTCCGAGTGTTGTCCCGGTCCACTGTAACGTGCATGGATAAGTAGACACGTTGGTCCTTGACTAACGCGTCGGACCCTTTAGTCGACGTTGTCGCTTGCGGAGTGGGCGATAAGGGTTCGCGTCCCAGTTGTGGCAACGGTCTCCCAGACTGCCCCCCCGAATTCGCTACATTGGTGTCAGAAGTGGGATACGCGCGGACGCGCTTTTCCGAAGGACGGGGGTAGTGTAACGTGCATGGATAAGTAGACACGCTGGGTGACGGGTCTGACCCTTTAGTCGAGCGGTTAGCGACGTCTCCCGCTGATACGGATTCGCGTCCCGAAGGAGGGGCGTAGTGTAACGTGCATGGATAAGTAAACACGTTGGTCCTTGGCTAACGGGTCGGACCCTTTAGTCAACTGGTTAACGTTGTCGCTTGCGGAGTGGGAGACACGGGTTCGCGTCCCGGCTGTGGCGACGGTCTCCCTGACTGCCCCCCGAATTCACTACAATACTGTGCAGCCACAGTACAGCTGTCTCTATGTTCACCTAGTATGTAGGGTGGTTTGGCAGGGCCATGAATTTGCGGTGTCTCTCCTCAAATTTCTGGAAGTAATAATGGCGGATTTCCCGGAATGTCTTGCAGTCAGCTAAAAAGTGCAGCTCTGTCCCGACAACATTGTCTTCACACTGTTGACCGAAACGTTGGTCTTTTGGCATCCGGGTCTTTTTATGTCTGCCTGTTTCTGTTGCTAGGCGATGCTCAGAGTCTGTATTTCGTCAGTATGTTTCTCAAATATGTTTCTTTTGTTTGAATGAGGTAATCTGCTAATGTGTACTCTCTGTCTAGGGCCAAATAGCGTTGCATGTTGCTTTGGGATTTTGTTTTAGATTGCCAATATTCATAATAATTGTCTTTTAGGTTTGAGGTAATTTGTTGAAGCCGAATATGTTGTGTAGTTTGGACCTGGTCTTGTGCCTCTAAAGTGTTAGTATGTGTTAGTGGAACATGATGGCTGAAGACCAGGTTGGTTGGAGAGTTCTTATCTTTGCTCAGCTCTTGGTATTGCAAGACTTTATAATGGAAAGAGTGTGGGTCGCTGAATGTTAGATGTCTCCAGAATTTGACTGCTCTTTTTTGAATTTTAATCAGAAGAGGATATTGGCCTAGTTCTGCCCTGCATGAACTGTTTGTGCTGTGCCGGTGGACTTTAAGAATGTTTTTACAGAATTCAACATGCAGGGTCTCAACTGGATGTTTTCCCCATTTTATCTAGTTCTTGACTTGCAAGTGGACCCCACACTTCACTGCCATAAAGGGCAATTGGTTCTATGGCTGATTCAAATGTTTTTAACCAGATTCTAAATGGAATTTCAAAAGGGATTTGTCTTTTTATGGCAAGTAGAGTCTCTCTCTCTCTCTCTCTCTCTCTCTCTCTCTCTCTCTCTCTCTCTCTCTCTCTCTCTCTCTCTCTCTCTCTCTTGCTCTGTCTGTCTGTCTGTCCCCCTCCCCCCCTCTCTCTCTCTCTCTCATTCTCTTTTCCTCTCACTCTTTCTTCACGTACTTTTTCTCGCACATACACACCCATATATACTCTGTCTCACACACACTTGTGCATTTTCTCTCACACATGCTGTGTACACACACACACACACCCACCCACATACACACACACACACACACACACACACACACACATTCTCACATGCACCCACATACACATGTATACACACACATGCACACACTCACATGTACACACACACGTACACACGCACACACACACACACGCGCTGTGAAAGTGAGTCAGCCTCATGTGACTGTGTATCCGCTGTGAAGCTGGCACTGCCCACGTTAGCCTCTCTGCCAGCCTCACGGATGGCTGAGATTATCACCGAAAAGCCTCTTTAATCATTTCATACACTGCTCCTCTTCTCCTCCCTTCACTTTTCTCGTCGCTTGGCTTTTCCAGTCCACTCTGCAGTCCACTCTGCTATCTCTTCCGATCTCATCCACTCTGCTCATCCGCTCTCTCCTCTCCCCTCCTCTCCGCCCTCCTCCTATCAGCTCACATGCTGCTGCTCCTTCATGGCGTCCTGCTTGTATTACGGCTTGTCATGTTCGCTCAGGAAGTGTACCAGACTGCAGCTAGCTGGTAACCTGACACGCGTCGCCTCTCTGTCCATCACATCACATCAGCGCTGCTGGAGCAGTGTGCACGATAGCCCGGGCCAGCGCCCCCTCGTGGTCCTTACCCAATGCATCTCAATTAGTACTTTTAAAAAAACGGATATTAAAATATAAGTTCATCATTACTAAAGCTGCACGAGTTGGGGAGGAAGTTATGAATTCAACGCATGAGTTAAATGCAGAGCAGAAAAACAAGCGCAGCAGGAGTAAACAACCAATTGTTTTGGGGTTGGGGTGGTGCATTGTGGGATGCTGAGTTTATATTTTGACGTGGAAGGATGTAAACCGGGGATATTGCTTGTCAAAAGTGAAATGAGATGTGAAAATGTAAAATTCAGAAGATGCGTTGGTTTGCTGTCCGAGGACGCTTACCGAGTCCCCCCCCCCCTCCGTCCTCTGAATACAGCCGTTATCTGTTTCCAGTTGTCTTTCGTACTTTCTCTCACCGGTCGGTGTCGCGTAATGTGAAGGTGTTTGAAAAGTTGGTACTCCATCAAACATATTTTTATTTGGAAATTCACAAATGCGAGTCAATATTAATGGGATGCATTAGTTATGGATCTCTTATCCACCGTGCACCGTGATAAATTATTCAGCAAGCCACTCGGGCAAAACCTCCTCCACCAGCTGCTGTGATGGTTGACTAAGCACCAGTTAAGGCTCTTTTGCCAGCAAAGAAATCAAATTTTCTTTGGTTAAAAAAAAAAGAAACAGTGGAAAAAAGGCAGAGGGATGTTGAGATCAACCGTTTAAAATGTACTCTTCCTGTCCTGCGTCTCCTAGTTCATTTGAGCAGTGTGTGGGAGGAGGCCCACACTCCCAGCACAGGGCCTCCCTGGCCGCCTGCATCGCCCAGAGAAGGGCTGACAACATGTGCCTCATGTGAGGCCCTCGGCTGCACACTGCTGGCATGGCAGAAGGTGGCATGGAACGGGTGGGATGACTGTTGACACGTGTCTCAGTCGGGATGCGCATAGCTGGCATGGCACGACACGGCATGGTTAATTAAAACAAACAGGCGGCCCTCATGTGTCTGCACCTCAACAATCACGTTCTCTCTCCCCCACCTCCTGTTTGCTTTCCTCTGCAACGTATACTACCAAGCAAGCGTCCGGATGTGGGCCACTTCAGGCAACGATGCGGCACTGGCGGCCTTCTTCTGGCCCTGACAAAATGGATGTGAGCCTGAAGTGGCCCACGTGTATAATAGCAAATATGGCCCAAATATGCCAAATCATATGTGGGCCTTTTTTGGCAAAGAGGCGGTGCTCTGGGCAGCATGTGATCTGGATGTGATCCTGAAGTGGCCCGTGTGGTAAATGGTGAATATGGCCCAAATATCACAAAACAAATATGGGCCACCTTTGGTGAATATGTGGCGCATGCGGCATTGCTATGGCTTGGTTGTGGCCCAGATCTGGCAAACAGGAGCAGACCGCCCAAGTGCCATCATTCCACGGGTATGTGGTCCGGATGAAGTGTCAGGTGTGGGATGGGCCTGGGCCACAGCAATTTTGTTATCTGTGTAGTACTCCTGCAGGGTTCCCTCCTGTCCTGGAACACCTGGAACACATGGACTAGTTTTCCAGTCATGGAAAACAGCTGGAACATGGACGAGCTCATCAGATGTCCTGGAAATGTCATCTGATTTCATGGGAAACTGGAATTAAAATTGCAAAAAGTTAAATGTAAACATTTTGTTTTTACCTGCTGAGATTGCATATTTCCAATTTTTACCAATATTCATTATACTCGAGCAATATTACATCGTTGTTGGGCATCCGGCTGGCGTGGTGGTCTATTCCATTGCCTACCAACACAGGGATCGCCGGTTTGAATCCCCTTGTTACCTCCGGCTTGGTCGGCATCCCTACAGATACACTTGGCTGTGTCTGCTGGTGGGAAGCCGGATGTGGGTGTCTGTTATGGTCACTGCACTAGCGCCTCCTCTGGTGACTCCACATGGATCAGAGGAGGCATGTGGTAGTCTTCAACCCTCCAGCCAGCCCCCCCAGATAGCAGACACATTTGGGCCTAATCTGGGGCACTTACGGCTCAGTTACGGCACTGGCAACTGTTTCGTGGGCCAGACGTGGCCCAAATGTCATAAATCAGGCCTGGCTCGGGTTACAGAAAGTGTTGTGTGGGCCAGACATGGCCCAAATGTAATGAACCGGGCTTGACTTGGGTTACAGCACATACTATGTGGGCCAGATGTGGCCCAAGTATGGCTGAGCTGAGGCAGCCACACTCACCCTGAGTCAACGCCGTCATTCAAGGCCAAATGTGGGCCGTAAGATAACTGCAGATGTGGGCCATATTTGGGCCAAAGATCTTTGCTATCTGGGCCGGATCAGCAGAGGAGGTGGAGCAGCGACCGGTCCCTGAGATGAGTCAGGTAATTGGCCAGGTACAACTGGGGAGAAAAGGGGGGGGGGATATGAAAAACAATATATTACATCATTGTTTTCAGTGACCAGGTAGAGGTTACACAGTCCGTTTACAGATGGCTGTTTGAGATGTCTCCAGGTAGATGTTTCGGGATGCTGCACTGTCAGATGTAACGATGTTGTCCCCCCAGGAATGTACCCCAAGTCCACAATCTTTGCTGTACCCCAAGTCCACCATCTTCACTATACCCCAAGTCCACCATCTTCACTGTGCCCCAAGTCAACCATCTTCACTGTACCCCAAGTCCACCAACTTCGCTGTACCCCAAGTGCACCATCTTCACTGTTAACTCAATGAGAAATATAATGTCACAAATCGACGTATTTCAGTAAAGCGCAGTGACCAAATTGTTTGAGGAATTGTGTGTGTGTGTGTGTGTGTGTGTGTGTGTGTGTGTGTGTGTGTGTGTGTGTGTGTGTGTGTGTGTGTGTGTGTGTCAGTCAGTCAGTCCAGATGTAGGAGTGAGGCTTCCACCTCCTGTGAGGTGTCATGTATGTCCAAGCAAACGTCATTAAAAATGTTAATGAAAGGTTCAGGAAAATGATTTCCGAGTGAGAATCCTCTTCTCTCCTCCTCCATTCTCATTCTGTTCTCTGTCGTTTCACTCACCTTTCCATCCCCTCCCCTCCCCACCGTAATTCATCCACTCCTGCATCTATCCGTACCTCCTTATTTCCGTCCGTCTGTTGTCATTTCCAATTTCCACTGTGTGTATACAGTGTGTGTGTGTGTGTGTGTGTGTGTGTGTGTGTGTGTGTGTGTGTGTGTGTGTGTTGTCATCATAGACGGTTCTATTCATTTAGGCTTACTTGAGGCATGCTTATTTTGTGGTCAGAGAGAGAGAGAGACAGAGTGAGAGTGAGAGCGAGTGTATGTGTGAGACAGAGAGAAGGGGAGCAAGAGAGTGTGTGAGAGAGACAGAGAGAGTGTGCGTGTATGTGTGTGTGTGTGTGTGTGTGTGTGTGTGTGTGTGTGTGTGTGTGCGTGCGTGTGTGTGTGTGTGTGTCAGAGAGAGGGGGGAGCGAGAGTGTGTGAGAGAAAGAGTGTGTGTGTGTGTGTGTGTGTGTGTGTGTGTGTGTGTGAGAGAGAGAGAGAGAGAGAGAGAGAGAGAGAGAGAGAGAGAGAGAGAGAGAGAGAGAGAGAGAGAGAGAGAGAGAGAGCGAGAGAGAGATGGAGGAAGGGAGGGAGGGAGGAAGGTGGCCAAGAAGACAGAGAGGTAGAGAAAAGGCAGCAGTATACTCAAAACAAGGCAAAAAGACACGTTTTGAATAAGGGATGAACCAAAAGACACGGGGTGCTGTGCTTAGTGCGGTGCAAGCGCCTGACACAAACAGTCCACCGGTTCGAGAGCAGTTCGTAGATCTCGCTCTGTCTCCCTCTTCCTCGTGTCTCCTGGTGGTACAAACAGGACAATATGAGTTGTGAATAATTTTGCATTTATTTTCATTTAGTCTTTATCTTTATCACTCACGCACGCACGCACGCACGCACACACACACACACACACCATAAATATAACTCTTTGACACACTTAAACACACCAAGGTCAATAAAGACCTGCTACACTTACGCCACACATTTCTGAGTAGAAAATGCAGTTTCTTGCCTTATGGCTTCATCTTTGCCTCTTACACAGCCATCTTCCTGTCTTGCCGGATGTAAAGTCCTTTATACGGTCTTTCAAGTCCATCTGTTCGCCCTCAATGGCAAGTATTGCCATTATAATCCCTTATATTGAGGATGAACATGGTTATTGCTGGCCTCCGTGGCACCCCCTAGCGGCTGGGTCCCAGAATGCTTGCCCAGTACAACCGGAGCTCTAATGCTCATTACTTAGCATGTCCAAGTGCTAACAGCCTTGTTCAGGGGCAGGTCGTTATTAAAGGAGTGCACTGCTTTAGTCATCCAGCTTTACCCACCGTGATTTAGTGATTTAGCTGGGTTGAGATTTGAACCGTCAGTTGTCCAGACAGTGGCTGAGGGGTCTGATGCTTTCCAGTCGTGTTGTGCTGGCTGGGTCTGTTTGGGAGGGTGACTGAGCATGACTAGATGGGAGGTGGAATAGATCATGAGAATAGATATCAGGAATAGATATTCACTTGAATTAAATGGAAATGACAGATTGTGTGAGATACCACTAAATGTATGTAATGTGGTCACAGCCAAGGTCACCAAAAAAGTGATGTATTTTACAACAATGTATAATATACCGGGGCCAAATGTTCAGTTTTCTATTTCTTATATATGTTTGTATCCTTTGCTATTGTAAAAATGTATTATTTTGAAGATCGGTTGAATCTGAAGTTTTTAACATCCAGGTAATCAGTAAAAAGTACATATACATATAATCCAGTATAACTCAAAATGGCTGTAGAGGGCGTCCAGGTAGCGTAGCGGTCTATTCCGTTGCCTACCAACACGGGGATCGCCGGTTCAAATTCCTGTGTTACCTCCGGCTGGGTCGGGAGTCCCTACAGACACAATTGGCCGTGACTGCGGGTGGGAAGCCGGATGTGGGTATGTGTCCTGGCCACTGCACTAACGCCTCCTCTGGTCGGTCGGTCGGGGCGCCTGTTCGGGGAGAATAGCGTGATCGTCCCACGCGCTACGTCCCCCTGGTGAAACTCCTCACTGTCAGGTGAAAAGAAGCGGCTGGCGACTCCACATGTATGGGAGGAGGCATGTGGTAGGCTGCAGCCCTCCCCGGATCGGCAGAGGGGGTGGAGCAGCAACCGGGACGGCTCGGAATAGCGGGTTATTGGCCGGGTACAATTGCGGAGGAAAGGGGGGAGAACATGGCCGTAGATAGCCACTTAATCACTATTATTGATTGATGTTAAGTTCTATATGTGCTTCCATTTGGCGCCATGGCCTTTCCCCTTGACTGGCCTTAAAAAGTAAGACGAAAGGTTAATGGATTGCAAAAGGATCTAACTCATAACCAGCTAGTATAAATAGTCACCTACCTGCTATTAGAAGTCCCACTCGTGCTTCCATGTGGCACCATAATGTTTCACGTCGGGTGACCTTCAGGACTGTAATGCCTCACGCTTCTTGTTTTAATTCTTATCGACATATTCTGCCAAATGTTGTTTAATCTTGTGAATATGTTCAAATATTTCACATGTACGCGCTAATTAGGTTGAAATGAAGTGTTAAAACGATCTATCTGCCTCTCTCTCTCTCTCTCTCTCTCTCGATCTCTCTCTCTCTCTCACTCTCTCTCTCTCTCTCACACACACACACACACACACACACACTCTCTCTCTGTTCCCCTCACCCCCCCCTCTCTCTTTCTCTTTCCCTTTCAGTGTGGAGGGGGACTCTCAGTGTCCTGAGGCTCTCAGTTTCTCAGAGTCATCCTTCAGTCATCCACCTGCCTTCCATCGTTATAGCAACAGCCCTGTCTCCATCCCCTGTGGTCCCTACAGTACGACCCCAACCTCGGGGCCCCCGGGACCCTTCCACACACACACACACTCGCAGGTATGTCCCATGTTCACGCGCGCGCGCAAGCACGCACACATGAACACACACAGTAATCTGTGTGTATAGAACTAATTTGTGTGTTAAAAATTATAACAGTATGTAGTTGAGTTTATGATGTGAAACACAAAATCGGCCAGATAATTCAAGAGCCAAGATTCTTTATTTGTTACGTCTCATTATACAAGTACAAGAGAGTAAAATTCTTGTGTTTCGGCTCCTCGACACTGCAGCAACAATAGTAATAACATAACAACAAAACAGAACAAACAAAAAAGCAGTAATAATAATTAGTGTGCGGTTTATGTAAGGTGCTGTGTGTGTGTGTGTGTGTGTGTGTGTGTGTGTGTGTGTGTGTGTGTGTGTGTGTGTGTAGGCCCAGCCTTAATAAATGTGCATATGTGTATGTAGTTTTTTTATATTTGTGTGTTTGTGTATTCCAAGCTACGTGTGTTTGTGTGTGTGTGTGTGTGTAGGCCCAGCCTTAATAAATGTGCATATGTGTATGTAGTTTTTTTATATTTGTGTGTTTGTGTATTCCAAGCTACGTGTGTGTGTGTGTGTGTGTGTGTGTGTGTGTGTGTGTGTGTGTGTGTGTGTGTGTGTGTGTGTGTGTGTGTGTGTGTGTGTGTGTGTGTGTGTAAACTGATGATCCGCTGAAGACAATAGGTCAGAACCAGTCAGTCCAGCACCAGGCTCAGTGTCTTTAACGTTCTTTGTTCAAAAGCCTGGTTGCTTGGAGGATAAAGCTGTTCTGGAGCTGTTCTGAACCACTGTTGTTGTTGTTGTTGTTGTTGTTTTCCGCTCTGGGTTTATACTGGCCAGTCCCCGGTATCTATCGGTTGAAGGCTATGGTTGTAGTGGGCAGCGCTCCGTGACCAACAGATTCTTTGTAGCCGCTTGTTCACTAGTCAACTTTCGATCAACAGAGAAAGACTTGAGGACTATATATCATTGGTTTATTTTCTCTCTTCCATCTTCCCAGCTTCCTCTGTGCAGCCCCAGCTTCACCTCCCAGGCAGGCTCTCCCATCTCCCCTCCCAGCCCGGCGAGCCTGGCGTGGGCACAGCGCAGCCGACACCAGCCTGCCAGCCTGGCTCTCCGCAAGCAAGAGGAGGAAGAGAGCAAACGCTGTAAAGCACTCTCTGACAGCTATGAGCTCTCTACAGACCTCCAAGATAAGAAGGTACAATCTTACTACCACTGCGACTATTACCACCAGATGTACTGCCACCGCTACTG
The DNA here is from genome assembly GCF_029633865.1 of Lampris incognitus. Lineage (NCBI taxonomy): Eukaryota > Metazoa > Chordata > Actinopteri > Lampriformes > Lampridae > Lampris > Lampris incognitus. Next base: position 39,149,355 of record NC_079212.1, read on the forward strand.
CAACCACTAGAGCAACTTACCACTACATGGTACCGGCTCAACTCGCCCCTTTTCCGTTTGCCATTACTGGGAAGTACCGGCATTTTGGTAACTGTTACCACTTTTCTGGTACCGCCTTTGTCGAGGATCCAAAAAAAAAAACTGGAGCGGGTGCAGACCTCTGATTGGTCAGAGAAAAGCGTCGTGCGTCACTCTGTGTCGCTGCGTCATCAATGCGCGCCCGGCATTTTAGATACCGAAAGCGGTCGAAGCGGAGTTGTCTTAATGTTGAAATTGATAAAAATGGAGAGCCGAAAACCCGCGCTGTGGTCTGTCGAGGAATGGAAAACGACACAGAAGCGAGTCGAGTTGAGCCAGTACCATGTAGTAGAAAAGGGACATTGGTTGGACTACAAAATCGGACAGTACTACTACAGCTGTTGCTTTTATTACTGTTATGATTACTATGTAATCATACGTTACTACTGCTATCACAAGTATTGTTACTACATATTACTATAGTGATAATGTATAACAATGAAAAAGCACTGGTTGGGAATAAGCTTCCGCTTCCAGTGTGGGAAGATGGCGGCGCGAATTCACGTTTGCGGCGGCCTCGCCCAGTACCGTCCATGCAGTGTCTTTGTCCACGTCTGCGTCTAAGTTTGTCTTCGTTTGATGCCTGGGAGAGCTTGGTCTGCTGTGTCCTGTGGGCCCAGGAACCACGGCCCTACCTGGAGCTGTGCCCGAAGAGGAAACACTGAGGGCAGTCTGGCAGTGGCCTCGCCTGGCCTTGACTGTGTTTTTAGTGTGGTCGTGTGAAGTGTGGAGAGGTGTGTCGAAGGTGTCTGGCTGGGAGAGCTGGCATTGGATCGGCTGAGGGAGCTTGGGTCTGCCGCGTCCTGTGGGCCCAAAGACCACGGCCCTGACCGGAGCTGCGTCCGAAGAGGAAACACCGAGGGCGGTCTGACAGGATGTGGAAGCGGGGCAGGCTAAGCTAACTGCTAGCCCATGCAGATCGGCAGTTCCGACAGTCATCCTGGCTGGCGTTCGTTCTCCTGGACAGTGATTTTTCTTTTCTTTAGTTTAGATATATGTTCAAGTTCAAGTTCAGGTACTTTATTTGTCACATGCACAGAAATACAAAGTAAAACATGCAGTGAAATGAAGGGGGGTACTCCGTCTGTCAATCACTCACACACATGTGTTGTAGTTCTTGTAGTTTTTTGGGTATGTGTTTTTGTCTTTGTGTTGCACTGCTGTGGGAAATGATGTTTTGTTTCATTTCATGTGCACAAGTGCACATGAAATGACAAATAAAGTGTTTCTCATTCTGATGCGATATGCATAAAGGTTCGTCAGTTTATGATCCTGCATCCAAACTGGCAGAGATTAGGAAAATAGGATAGTACGTATATTTAACTTAACTTGACTGTCTCTAATTGGTTAACTGGATCTCTGATAGGTGGAGATGTTGGAGAGGAAGTATGGCGGCTACTTCCTGTCCCGGCGGGCGGCCCGGACGATCCAGACGGCTTTCCGACAGTATCGCATGAACAAAAACTTCCAGAAGCTTCGAAGCTCCGCCTCCGAAAGCAGGATGACCAGACGTATCATCCTGTCCAATATGAGGATGCAGGTACACACGCACACACACACACACACACACACAATGTGAAATATGAATGTAATCGGTGAAATCAATGAAGCTGTAAAACACATACAGCATAGATAAAGAAAAAGGCATACAAAAGCATCGTCAGATGATCTGATCATGTCATCTTTATGGATTGGTTGGATGTTTGGATGGATTGTTTTCTGGCTGGTGCATGGCTGGTTGTTATTATGGATGGTTGTTTTTAGAAATACATCAGAGGTTTGTAGTTGGTTGGCTGGGTGGATGCTGGATTGAATGGTTTTGTGTTATAATCGAGTTCATGGTGCATTGGTTGGATGTTGGGTTGGGAGGTTTTTCTTTTGTCATATAGTGTAAATGTGTATTTTATACTTTGTTGGGCTGTTTGTTGAGTGGTTTTTGTTAATTGCAGTACTCGTTTGATGAGCGCCAGCCTCGCAGTCAGGGTCAACCGGGCCCCGAGGAGACAGGAGACTTGGACGACTCTTTCTCCAAGCAGGTACACACACACACAGGCAGAGAGGTTAATTAGATCGGTGCTCCTCATTAGCCAAATGAGCCACTCCTGACTCTCCCTTCCCTCAAACAGATGCCACAGGGAGAAATCAGGGTCTGTTGAAATTCCTTAGTTTTCCTTCTTGTTATTCCCACAAGGAAACTGAGGTGAATGTGGTTTTACAGTCTGCAGGTTGTAGTTAATGTTCGGCCCACAAGTCATGAACGTAACATTATGTGTGTGTGTGTGTGTGTGTGGACAGGTGAAGTCCCTGGCTGACTCCATGGACGACTCCCTGACGTGTCAGTCGGGCCGTGAGGACTCCCAGGAAGCCGCAGGAGATGAGGACGAAGAAGAGGAGGGAGATGAAGAGGAGGACGAAGAAGATGAGGAAGGCGAGGAAGAGGATGATGATGATTATGAAGAGGACTACCGGGAGTGTGCGTGGAGTAACAGGAACATGTCTTCTCGCCGCGGCGGGAGCCGAGTCCGAGGAGGCGGCGTGGGGAGGGGAGTGTTAGGAGGAGGTCCGGCCATGCATGAGGACAGCACGGCCACTTCCTTCAGTGATGTCACCCTCTACATGGAGGAGGGGTGTCTGCCCTCCTCCCCCCTGTCTCGCCCCCCCTCCTCCTCAGACACAGAATATTGGGGGGGAGGTCATGGGGGATGCCCGGGGAGCAGGGAGGACAGCAGGGACACGGAGGGAGGGGGGAGCAACACCAGCCGCAGGAGCAGCACCCCTTGCACGGAGTGCCGCGGGGAGTACAGAGGCAGGGGGGGAGGTGGAGGCAGCGGGGGAGGAGGGCATCTCCCTGTCCTGACCATAGAACCACCCAGCGACAGCTCTGTGGATATGAGTGACAGGTGAGTGGAGCCAATCAGAGATGATCTAGCTGTTTTCACAAGATAGCGTTAACAGAAGTTAGTAGTATTCATTTAACCAATAGTATAAGTATTATAAGTTATTAAATCAAATTGATGTTAACTTATCATAACTAGCTGAGGATGTTAAATATGGCAGTAGTTTGCTTTTTGCTCCCTTTTTACCAGACTTTTTTGATATTGGTTAAACCCCTAGCCCTTACATAATGTGACACAACATGGGCATTTAATGAACAACTCGTATAAAAAGCCACACATTAATGTCCATTCACAAGTAATCTTAGGTTTTGCAAGCAGAGTGGAGAATATGAAGATAAGAGACAAGGGCATTCCTTGTAATTGGAAACTACAGGAAAATGCACCAGTCACAGGTTTATAACAATACGTTTTCAGCAGCAATGCATCAAGCGATGAGTCTGCACAGGAATTCATCACAGCAGCCGTGTTACCACCAGGATTAATAGCTAAGCAACCAGGCCACTATTGCAACACCAGCACCAGCAATACATCCAACTGTGGCAGCGGTTCTCTGTCTGGCCCTCGGGAGCTGCTGCACCGCTGGTTTTCTATTCTCTCGGAAAATTAATTACATAAGTGAACTCAAAAAGCCTTAGATTCTAAAACCTTGTTAAAACTTCATTGCGTAATTTCAGAAATACCTGGGTGTCACTAAAAATAGTACAGCTAATTTATTAATCCCTAAAAAGAACCATTACTATATGAGAACGACTATGTCTGATACAGTGATACGGCCTTGGACTAGTGAGCTGCTTTGGTGAGACAGAGGGGTAGTTTGGTGTCTGGAATGTAAGTCTACTTCTAAAACCATGTAAATGTACATCTGTGTTCAAACGGACCTCAGGTCGGAGAGAGGATCCATCGGCCGCCTGGTGTACGAACAGGAGTCTTCGGCCGGAGAGCGAGGAGGCGGAGAGAGGGAGAGGAAGGCAGGAGGAGGAGAGAGTGGGGGGGAGGAGCGAGGAGGAGTGGGGGAGGGAGGGAGCAGTGAGGTGGACTCCCCCCAGGGGACGATCAAGCATAAGCCTAGCACGCGGACGGTGGCCACCGCGCAGGGACAGACGCGCTGCACTGGCACCGTTCCTATGCCGATGCCCTCGGCCCGCCCCCTGCCCTCTCACCCCCTCCCACACCTGCCCACCATCCTCCATCAACACCTCCACTACCAGTACGGCCATCCGCACTCTCACGTGCATCCTCACCACGTGCACTCGGGCCCCTATGGGCAGACCGCCCACTTGCACCACTACACCCAGTCCCTCTACCAGCACCACCACCTACCCCACGCCTACCCGGAGCCCCCCTGCTCCCCGCTGCCCTCCCCCATCCCTCCTCTCACCCCTCTCTCCCCCCTCCCGCCCCCGCTCACCCCTTCTCCCCTCTCCTCGTCCTCTTCCTCGGCTCTCCCCACCCCGGAGGTCCACCCCCACCTCCACCAAGCGCATCTCCTCCAGCAGCACCTCCTCCTCTGCTCGGACGGAGACAACGAGAGCGTCAACTCCACCACCACCAACTCCAATGAGGACACCACCGTCAACAACTGCAGCTCGGGCTCCTCCTCGCGCGACAGCCTGCGAGAGCCAATGGGAGGAGGGGGGCCCGCCCCCCCAGGGAAGCAGACCTATCAGAGAGAGAGCCGGCACAGCTGGGACTCTCCCGCCTTCAACAACGATGTGGTGCAGAGAAGACAGTACCGCATAGGACTCAACCTGTTTAACAAGTAAAAGAGAGAGAGAGAGAGCAAGAGAGAGAGAGAGAGTATGTGTGTGTGTGTGTGTGTGTGTGTGGAGGAGACAGTACCATATAGCACTCAACCTATTTATCTCTAGAGACTTTTACAACCCTATATTCTGATACCAGTCTACCATTTAGAAACAGTTAATAAAAATTTTTTTAAAAAAAAAAAGGTTTACGGGGCATCCAGGTAGTGTAGCGGTCTATTCCGTTGCCTGCCAACACGGGGATCGCCAGTTCAAATCTTCGTGTTACCTCCGGCTTGGTCGGGTGTCCCTACAGATACAATCGGCCGTGTCTGCGGGTGGGAAGCCGGATCTGGGTATATGTCTTGTTTGCTGAACTAGCGCCTCCTCTGGTCAGTCGGGTTGTCTGTTCGGGGGAACTGGGGGGAATAGCGTGATCCTCCCACGTGCTATATCCCCCTGGCGAAACTCCTCACCGTCAGGTGAAAAGAAGCAGCTGGCGACTCCACATGTATCGGAGGAGACGTGGTAGTCTGCAGCCCTCCCTGGATCAGCAGAGGGGGTGGAGCAGTGACTGGAATGGCTCAGAAGAGTGGGGTAATTGGCTGGATACAATTGGGGCGAAAAAGAGGGGGGGAATTTTAAAAAAAAGTTTACGGATGCTGAGACGGACAAATAAAACGGCCAAGCAACTAGTGAGATATTGTTTTGTCTCCGCTATTGTTGGCAGCTGTTCTATATGGAGAAGGTGCTGCTTTCTCTACCCTTGAATATTTAATTTTGCACTTGCAAATGTTATTACTATACTAGCATATATGATATATGTTCTTTAGTAATGTGTTAATAAAATATGGACGTAAATAAAGAATTCGAAATGTGTGTGTGTGTGTGTGTGTGTGTGTGTGTGTGTGTGTGTGGTGCATGTGCACATTGCAGGAAGCCAGAGAAGGGGATCCAGTACCTGATAGAGAGGGGCTTTGTGTCAGACACCCCTGTGGGGATCGCTCGTTTCATCCTGGAGAGGAAAGGTCTGAGCAGGCAGATGATTGGAGAGTTCCTGGGAAACAGACAGCAGTTTAACAAGGACGTGCTGGAGTTAGTACAATAATCTTTAAATTGTGTTCTGATCCAAGCAAGAGGGCCCTTGACCCTCTTCTGTGTTGTGTGTGTGTGTGTGTGTGTGTGTGTGTGTGTGTGTGCCCAACTTGAGTCAAGAGTGCTCATTCTTTCACTACCTCTCGCTCACTCTCTCTCTTTGTCTCTGTCTTTTCCTGTCTAGTTGTGTTTTGGATGAGATGGATTTCTCGGGGATGGACCTTGACGATGCCCTCAGAAAGTTCCAGGCCCAGATCAAGGTCCAGGGGGAGGCCCAGCGGGTTGAGAGACTGGTGGAGGCCTTCAGGTAGCACACCCTGTGAATTCTTTTGATCTAATGGCATATAAAATATGCCCATTGAACTATATGAAATGTTCCTACACAATTACCAGATTAAATTTGCTTTTTTGTCTTATTTCATACAATCTATGCACAAGAACCTTTTTCCAGCGGTGAGTTAAATGTCATGTTTTAATATAGAATATTCTTCTTTATAGTCTTTCTTTCTACCTCTCTCTCTCTCTCTGTGTCCTTCTTCTCTCGCTTGTTTCCAGTCAGCGGTACTGTGTATGTAACCCAGTGCTGATTAGGCAGTTCCAGAACCCGGACACCATCTTCATCCTGGCGTTCGCCATCATCCTCCTCAACACAGACATGTACAGCCCCAACGTCAAGCCTGAGAGGAAGATGAAGATCGAGGACTTCATCAAGAATCTGCGAGGTAAGTCAGACTCTCCACAGTCTACCTGTCAGAATCCCGGTCCATTAATATTTCACATTTGCTTATTAAAGCTACAGTACATCTATCTATCTGTCTATCTGTTAGGTGTGGATAATGGTCAGGACATCCCCAGGGATCTGTTGGTTGGAATCTATGGAAGGATCCAGAAGTGGGAGCTAAGGACTAATGATGACCATGTGACCCAGGTCCAGGCTGTGGAGAGGATGGTGGTCGGCAAAAAACCTGTATGACCTTTTTTTTTAATCTAATAACCTGCAGTTCTGTCAGTATTGCGTGTGTTTGTCGGTGCAGCTGTCAGTATGTATGTGTGTAATTTCTTCAAAATTTGTGTGTATGTGTGTGTCTGTTGCAGGTTCTGTCTCTACCACATCGGAGGTTGGTGTGCTGCTGTCAGCTGTTTGAGGTTCCAGACCCAAATCGAGCACAGAGGAGTGGAGTTCACCAGAGAGAGGTCTTCCTTTTCAATGACCTGCTGATGGTGAGGACTATCTCTCTGTCTGTCTGTCTGTCTGTCTGTCTGTCTGTCTGTCTTTCTTTTACTCTTTCTCTGTTTCTACCTTTCTCTATCTCTCTCATTCTGTGAGTCAGTGTGTCTTCACAGAGAGAGAGAGAGAGAGAGAGAGAGAGAGAGAGAGAGAGAGAGAGAGAGAGAGAGAGAGAGAGAGAGAGAGAGAGCTCAGTTATGTTTGTCATTCCAACACAACCTTGGGCATCCAATCACAACAGCCGGCATTAAGTGACAAGTATGGACAGCCAAAAGTCACTCCAAGTTCACAGCGGATCAGTTCCGCTAGGCCACCTCATGCGGTGAAGGAGCTCAGGTTGTGTTCAAAACTCTGACTAGTCTAGACTCAATCAGGTGTGTGTGTTGTTCCATGCATGCTGCTCTAACCTTGTATTGTTGTATGTGTGTGTTTTTTTTGGTTTTGTTTTTTTGCACCTCTCTTGGTTTGTATTTGTGCTAGTGATCTAATCTTGGAGGCAATGGCATACCAATTCTCCTAAGGCTGCCCTATGGGAGACACAGTGTGTGTTTGTGCATGTCTGCACAGTGCTAGTCCTCCCCACAAGGCCTCAGGGCTGTTGTATTCTCCACCACCAAATCCCCTTCTAAACATGCAGGCTAGTACTCATATCTTCGTATATAAACACACCACATCTGTAGTTAAACCTATACTCCTGAAAGTTTACTTGCAAGCAAACACCCTTCGTTCTAATACATTCATAGCAACAGCAAGAGGATCCATATCTCAAGATGACTTGGAAAAACTTAGCCGTGCCTTCATATCCAGTAGTTTAGACTGATCGTTTTTCTGTTCTCCCCCAAAAAGCTAACAAACGACTACAACTCATAAAAGACACTGCTGATAGAGACCCCTAACAAGGACTAAGAAGACTGAACATATATCTCCAGTCCTCAGATCCCTTCACTGGCTTCCAGTGACCCACAGAATTGACTTTAAAACACTGCTTCTTGGTTGAAATACGTCACTGAGCTGCTTTTTAAAATATGAGCCTTCCAGGCCTCTCACGACATCTAAGGCTGCTGGTAGTTCCCAGGATAAAAACCAAACATTCGTCACTGCGCAGCTCACAATTGGAACCAGCTACCTGAAGAGATTAGATTTGCCCCCAAGCATGAGTTCAAATCCAGGTGAAAAACTCATGTTGACCATGACATTTCATTAATTAACATTTTAACCTATTACATTCTTATTATTTTTCATACTTCCTCCCTTTTTATGCTGATCCTCATTTCTTTTTCTAATTCTTTATTTTATTCTTTTTAATGTTCTCCTTGTTATTTAATCTTTTTATCTTGTTCTGTATCTCTTTTTCAATCTTATTGTGCCTTTGTGTAAAGCACTCTGAATTGCCTCCATGTATGAAAAGTGCCATATAAAGCAAAGCAAATTCATTTGTATAGCACAATTTAACATCAAGGCAATTCAACATGCTTTACATAAAACATAAAAGGCATTAAGAAAAGTAACATAAGGCAATAAAGACGTTTAAAAAAGTAAAAAGACATTTACAGTGCAGTGTAAGATGATAATCAAAAGCTTCATATTTTATTTAATCGTAAGCAGTGGCAAACAGGAAAGTCTTAAAATAACTGAGAATTGCAGCAGACCTTCAGTTTAATGGGAGTTTTTTACAGATGTGTGATGCATGAAAACTGAAAGCTGCATCGCCATGTTTAGTTTACTTTGGGGACAGAAAGCAGACCTATCCCAGATGATCTGAGAGGTCTGGATGGTTTGTAATGTAACAGAAGATCAGAAATGTATTTTGGCTCTAAACTATTCAGTTTTATAAACCAAGAGCAGTGTTTGAAAATCAATTCTTTGATGGACAGGAAGCCAGTGTAGCGATCTCAGAACTGGAGTGAAGTGATCCATTTTTTTGGTCTTAGTAAGGACTCGAGCAACAGCGTTCTGAATCAGCTGCAGCTCTTTGATTGATTTTTTTAGAGACCTGTAAAGGCACCGTTACAGTAGTTGAGTAGGCTGAAGATAAATGCATGGACAAGTTTTTCCAAATCCTGCTGAGACATAAATCCTTTAATTCTCAATATATTCTTCAGGCGACAGTAGGCTGACTTTGTATTTGTCTTAATGTGGCTATATAAATTCAGGTCTGAGTCCATGACTATGCCAAGATTTCTGGCTAGGTTTGTGGTTTTTAACATTAACCTATTGTAGCTGTGTGCTGACTTTTAATTGTTCTTCCTCTGCTCCAAAGACAAATACTTCAGTTTTATCGTTGTTAAATTGAAGAAAATTCTGAGACATCCAATCGCTGATTTGTGCAATGCGCTTACACAGTGCTTGTATGAGATTATAGTCCCCTGGCGGTATGGTTATATAGATCTGTATGTCATCTGCATAATAATGGTGGTAACATATGTTAATTTCCATAATCTGAGCTAGTGGGAGCATATAGATGTTAAACAGAAACGGCCCAAGAATGGAGCCTTGGGGAACTACACTTGGGAAGTTGGGGAACCTACACCCCCACCCAACCACTTTGCTCTGCTGCCTCGGGACGCCTGGTTGCCCCGTCGCTCAGAGGCCCCTGCTGCCGATTGACCCAGTCACGGCTCTTTTCTGTCCTGGCCCCACAGTGGTGGAATGAACTCCCCACTGATGTCAGGACAGCGGCGTCGCTGCCCATCTTTCGGCGCAGGTTGAAAACTCACCTCTTCAAGAACTACTACCCTGTTACTTGCTCTTAGCACTTATTGTATTCACTCATTTAAAAAAAAAATCTCCTTCTTGCGCTTTTACTTGAGCACTGGTTTTGCTCTTAGATGCTTGTTTAGAGAGAAGATGCACTTATGACCTCTGATGACTAGTAGTTCTCCTGATTTCCTTGGTTAAATGCACTTATTGTAAGTCGCTTTGGGTAAAAGCATCGGCTAAATGACTGTAATATAATGAACTCCACAGGTCATTTTGTACGTTCAGATGTGTAATTACTTATAGACACAAAGTAGTCCCTGTCCTTTAAGGAGGATTCATACCAGTTTAGTGCTGTCCCAGAAACTCTCACCCAGTTTTTGAATTGGTCTAGTAATATGTGGTAGTTGACTGTCAAAAAAAAAAAAAGATGACCGTGTGAGGTGCGGCACTGAAATCTAATAAGGACTGAGATTCTGCCACTGTCTGTGTTTAAGTGGATGTCAGTAAAGACCTTAACAAGAGCAGTCTCAGTGCTGTGGTGTGGTCGAAATCCTGACTGGAGGACATCGAAGCTGTTTTTTTGTTAGTGCCAAAAAGTTGTTCAGCTGCTGGAAAACAGCTTTTTTTTTCTTTTAATGATTTTACTTAGAAATGGAAGGTTTGATATGGGTTTATAATTGTTCATTAATAAAGTGTCTAGATTATTCTTTTTCTAAGAGTGGCTTGACGACTGCAGTTTTCAGGGCCTGTGGGAAGAGATCTGAGAGAATAGATGCGTTAACAGTTTGTAGAAGATCTGAGGCCATGCAATTAGAAACACTTTGAAAAAGCCTGTTGACAGAATATCAAGTCAGCAGGAGGAGGATTTCAGATGTTGTGTATGTCTCCTCCAAGTTTTTGTGGTTGATGGGATCAAATTATGTCATACTATTTGAATTGATTTTAGGTGGACACAAGGGTATAGATAAACTTGGCTTGCCTTGCCAAATTTCTATTGTTGCAGTATTCGACATGATAGCTACTCTACGAATATCAAAATCATGAATGTTTTTGTAATTGCTCTTTGTTATGGTTACTGTGTATTAGGACGTTCCAGGGAAAAATTATACGGCGCATAGTGTTTTACTACTTTACTATAGTGACCAAATGAGGAAGAAGAGGTCAGATAATAGTGAGTTTGAAGAAGCAAAATTGTTGTGGCTAATAAACAAGAAGCTGGTAGGCCTTTACCAACAGATACTACGACATGTTTAGCTAACTCCCTGCTTCAACCGCACTTCATTTGTCTGGTGGTGGTGAAGGTGCTGACACAGCATAGACTATGTTTCATGATGAGTTGATGTCTGGGATTTAAAGTGGCTAAACACCAATACCTTGTATCACCATTGGTGGCAGTAAAAAAGAAAAAAAAATGCAGTTGTCTCCCATACTCCACTTTATTACATTGCTGTACTTTATAGGCTTAAACTGTGCAAATTAATCAATATTTGATCATCAATATTCAATTACTGGTACTTCACTTAAAAAAATCATCTATTCAAATTTAGCTTTAAAACCATGCTATATGTGATGCTTTTCACTTCAAATGCATTTTGAAAATAAGTTGAGAATAATGAGAACATTCACAGACAAAATAAGTCACCATTATATATAAGAATTAGCCTTGATAATGTATTTTGAAGGATAAAAAATTTGACTTTATTTTAGTTTTGTTTTTTATTTCCCAGTGTACCAAAACTATCGATTGGCTTATAAAAACTGCCAAAGTGGCTGACTCCACCTGAGCCATTTGGTCTGTGTTGCTCTCAGCTGAGCAGTTTTCCTTATTTTCCATGTGGCACGGTGGTCCAGTGGTTAGCACTGTCGCCTCACAGCAAGAAGGTCCTGGGTACGAACCCCGGGGTTGTCCAACCTTGGGGGTCACCCCAGGTCAGCCTCAGTGTGGAGTTTGCATGTTCTCCCCGTGTCAGTGGTGGGTTTTGTCCGTGGGGCTCCGGTTTCCCCCATCATCAAAAGAAACAGGCATGTTAGGGTTTAATACTCGTGTCTGTGCCCCTGACCAAGGCAGTGGGAAAAGAACTGGACTTGGTCCCTGGGCGCAGCATCAAGGTGGCAGCCCACTGCTCCTAGCTACACAGATCACAGCTAGGATGGGTTAATTTGCAGTAACTGAATTTCCCCAAGGGAACTTAATTTACTTTGGAGTTTGTATTTTTTTTTCTGTATCACAAAAACCAAAATAACATTTCAAATTAGTTAAAAAGTGAGGAAGTCCTCCCCTGCACCCCCCCCCACTACACACATTACACCCCTGATCTCTCGTAAACAAATTATTTTTAATTAAACCTGGATTGATTTAATTAATGGAACCTGGTAAGATAAAAATGGCAATGCAGCTGTTCTTATTTAGACAGCCTCCCAAAATACCACCAGCTTCAACTTTCATAAATGTCATTACAGCTAAAAGGGAAGGACACTGAGTAGCAACTTTATTTATTGATGTCTTCTAGTGCGTGCAAGCATCATTTAGTGATTTCACATCTTTTATACCTTTCAGCTAGATTGAAATGTTGCCGCGTGGCACGGTGGTGCAGTGGTTAACGCAGTCGCCTCACAGCAAGAAGGTCCTGGGTTCGAGCCCTGGGGTAGTCCAACCTTGGGGGTCATCCCAGGTCATCCTGTTTGTGGAGTTTGCACGTTCTCCCCATGTCTGTGTGGGTTTCCTCTGGGTGCTCTGGTTTCCTCCCACAGTCCAAAGACATGTAGGTCAGGTGAATCGACCATACTAAATTGTCCCTAGGTGTGAATGTGTGTGTTGGCCCTGTGATGGTCTGGCAGCCTGTCCAGGGTGTCTCCCCACCTGCCGCCCAATGACTGCTGGGATAGGCTCCAGCATCCCACGATCCTGAGTAAGGATAAGCGGTTTGAATAATGAATGTAAGCGGTTTGAATAATGAATGAATGAATGAAATGTTGCCCTCGAGTCCTCCTAAAGTGTTCAGACCACCAACATACTGTATTAAGGTCACTGCTGACATTGCTGAACAATTGTCCAGTATTTCCACTGACTTTAACAGTCTTTGTATACTGGTGATTTAAATATACATACTCATAACTCCAGCAACAGTGCCAATGACCTTTTTGTGATATATATATATATATATACACTACCGTTCAAAAGTTTGGGATCACCCAAACAATTTTGTGTTTTCCATGAAAAGTCACACTTATTCACCACCATATGTTGTGAAATGAATAGAAAATAGAGTCAAGACATTGACAAGGTTAGAAATAATGATTTGTATTTGAAATAAGATTTTTTTTACATCAAACTTTGCTTTCGTCAAAGAATCCTCCATTTGCAGCAATTACAGCATTGCAGACCTTTGGCATTCTAGCTGTTAATTTGTTGAGGTAATCTGGAGAAATTGCACCCCACGCTTCCAGAAGCAGCTCCCACAAGTTGGATTGGTTGGATGGGCACTTCTTTGAGCAGATTGAGTTTCTGGAGCATCACATTTGTGGGGTCAATTAAACGCTCAAAATGGCCAGAAAAAGAGAACTTTCATCTGAAACTCGACAGTCTATTCTTGTTCTTAGAAATGAAGGCTATTCCATGCGAGAAATTGCTAAGAAATTGAAGATTTCCTACACCGGTGTGTACTACTCCCTTCAGAGGACAGCACAAACAGGCTCTAACCAGAGTAGAAAAAGAAGTGGGAGGCCGCGTTGCACAACTGAGCAAGAAGATAAGTACATTAGAGTCTCTAGTTTGAGAAACAGACGCCTCACAGGTCCCCAACTGGCATCTTCATTAAATAGTACCTGTTAGAGCCTGTTTGTGCTGTCCTCTGAAGGGAGTAGTACACACCGGTGTAGGAAATCTTCAATTTCTCCAGATTACCTCAACAAATTAACAGCTAGAATGCCAAAGGTCTGCAATGCTGTAATTGCTGCAAATGGAGGATTCTTTGACGAAAGCAAAGTTTGATGTAAAAAAAATCTTATTTCAAATACAAATCATTATTTCTAACCTTGTCAATGTCTTGACTCTATTTTCTATTCATTTCACAACATATGGTGGTGAATAAGTGTGACTTTTCATGGAAAACACAAAATTGTTTGGGTGATCCCAAACTTTTGAACGGTAGTGTATATATATATATGTGTGTGTGTATGTGTATATGTATATGTATATATATATATATATATATAGACTGTTGCAACATGTGAAACGACGACCCACCCACAGTCAAGGGCGTACCTTGGATTTGGTTATCACCAAACATCTCAGTATCTTTAACATTGTTGCAATGGACCTTGCCTTATCCAATCACTTCTGTGTTTTGTTTGATATGTCTATTAGTCCTTTCATCCAACTAGATCATTAAGTGTTGAAAAAAAAACATCCGTGAGAATAATAGCGCACAGTTCATGGAGGCTTTCTCTTTGTCACCTACCGTCAGTTCAGCCTCTGTTGATGGTCTTTTATTAGATTCAGCTCTAAAATCGAGATCATCGCTGATGTCATTGCACCTGCTAGGTTTGAATCAGTTTCTGATAAGCAAAAACCACCATGGAGAAATGCTACATCTGTAAAAACCCAGAAAAGGAAGCATTCAAAAACTGAGGATAAAGTGCGAAAAACCAAACTTCAGCTCGACTGAAGACTGTGAAGACAGATTAAATGCTTACAACTTAGAACTGAGAAGAACGAGACAATCTTTCTTCTCAAACACCATTAACAATAATATTAATAATGCACACACTTTGTTCACTACTGTCAAATAGGCTGACAAGTGCAATGAGTTTGCTTCCTATTTTAGTGATAAAAGCATTCAGCTAGCCATCAAAACACCCATGTCAGACAGAAAATTAGATTTTGAGTGGTCGTTTTAAAATTTTAGCTGTTTTGTTATGGTCGTTTCCTACTGTGCTACTTCCTGCAACACAACCAACAAGTGATTTACCTGCAGGAACCACGCCACTGCGGCACAGCAAAGCAATCACCATGAAAGAATTTTGCAACATGAGTGAATTAAAGTTTTTAAATGACCACTCAAATTCTGTATGGTAGACTGCTAAAGCATCACATGAAGTGTTTTTTTTTTTGTTGCACTGAATGAGGATTATGGATTTGTCCCCCATTGATTGTAATGAACTGTAGATGGCAAGCTGGAGCTGTGAGTCCAGTATGAAGACAAGAAAATGAAACTTACCTAGTATATGAGCAGTGAAAAACAAATAGTAACAGATTTTGAAAAAAAATCTGAACTATTCCTATAACAGTTCTTATATCGGTAGAGGTGTGTTTGTACTTGGGAGTTCCTCCTGAACAATACCAGAAGACTGTAGGCAGCTCTCAGTTGCCAACAGTCAGCCAAAGACCTCCATACGAGTCAGGTTCACATGTAGATAGACTTAAACTTTGATTTAAGAACAACAGCCTCCCTCCTCTTCTAACTCCCATTTTCACTCTCTCACACATCTCTCCTCTCCCCCCGCCAAGGTGACAAAAATATTCCAGAAGAAGAAGACGTCGGTGACGTACAGTTTCAGACAGTCTTTTCCTCTGGTGGAGATGCAGGTCCACACCTTCCAGAACACTTGTAAGTGTAGTACTGCTCACTCGCTCTCTCCCTCTCTTTCCTCTGTCGCTCTTTATTTCTCTCATCCTCTCTCTCATCATTATCATCATCATCTCTCTCTGTCTCTCACACAAACTCATTCTCCCTCTCTGTTTAAACTCTCTCTCATCATTATCATCATCGTCTCTCTTTGTCTCTCTCACACAAACTCATTCTCCCTCTCTGTTTAATCTTTCTCTCCTCCTCCTCCATCT
The DNA here is from genome assembly GCF_029633865.1 of Lampris incognitus. NCBI lineage: Eukaryota > Metazoa > Chordata > Actinopteri > Lampriformes > Lampridae > Lampris > Lampris incognitus. The sequence goes on from NC_079212.1 coordinate 39,164,934, forward strand.
GCTCTATCCATCTGTCTTCATCTGCTCTTTTTTTAATCTGGCTTTCTCACAAAATTCAACCTCGCTCTCACTCTCTGGCTTGATTGCTCTCTCTCTCTCTCTCTCTCTCTCTCTCTCTCTCTCTCTCTCTCTCTCTCTCTCTCTCTCTCTCTCTCTCTCTCTCTCTCTCTCCATTTATAACCCACAATCAGCAGCCGCACCTAAGGTTTTGTTCAGACTGCAGGCAAATCGGATTTGTTTGGCAAATCAGATCTTTAAGACAGACTGTCTGTACTTTTATTTGCAAGTGATCAGATGGGATTTGTGTGTCCAGACATCACCAACCTATCTGCATGGGTTGCTGTGGTAGCGATGTAGGTGTGAGTAACGACATACGCTGGTGACGCAGTTTACCAATACAGAAGCATGGGAAATGGAGATCCAGCATCTCGCCCTCCAAACAATCGTGCTGTCAAGTCGTGGTGCAGAACTCCTCCGCCGCACCAGACAAGCTCAGCGACGGAGGAGGCTGGTATACATTGTGATGTTCTGCTCTGCAGTCATGTGGGCTCCACTGTGCAGCGAGAGGTGCACAGTAATAGAGACAGCTAGAAATCCGATTTGGGTGGCCAGAGCGTCCAGACTGAGAGGCGTCAGTAGAAATATGATTGGAATCCCTTTTCAAATCACCTCCAAATGTGGTTTAGATCAGATTTGCAAAAATCACATTTCATGTGTTGGTTTTTTTTGTTGTCCAGACATTCTAAAATAAATCTGGAGAGAATCTGGATATGTAAAAAAAAAAAAAGGGTTTTGGCTGGCAGTCTGAACAAGGCCAGACACTCACTCACACACATACACACTCTCAAAGACACATGTACATACACACACAAACACAGAATTTCTATCTTTCTCTATCTATCTATCTATCTATCTATCTATCTATCTATCTATCTATCTATCTATCTATCTATCTATCTATCTATCTATCTATCTATCTATCTATCTATCTATCTATCTATCTATCTATCTATCTATCTATCTATCTATCTATCTATCTATCTATCTATCTATCTATCTAATCTATCTATCTATCTATTTATCTGTCCTTTTCCAATTTGCCTCTGCCCCCTGAGGGATTATTTGAAAATGTTGTCACTTAATTACGCACACCCATCCATCCATCCGTTATCCAAACCGCTTATCCTGCTCCGGGTCGCGGGGATGCTGGAGCCTATCCCAGCACTCATTGGGTGGCACCCACTCTACCGAAAATGTTAAAACCACAGATTTATTTTTAATTAAGAGTAGGTTGGAAAGTTGCCCTTCCAGACTATTATAATCCTATTATAGCATTTTAAATGATGTTTATAACATTTTAGATCTGGTCTACATTTTTAAACTAATAATTCCTCGTGGGTATGGATGACATTTCAGGAGCACTCACTGCAGCTGTGTTTAAACTGCCTGGTATATTTCACTATTCTATTATATTCTATACTATTGTCATATATTACATGACAGCAGATATTCCATTCTGGTCAACATGACGAGTTAACATCAATGCGTGATATTTATTCTCAGACCCTGTAAAGCCCAAGCTCAGATGCTGTGTCTTTGTAGCTGTATTTTTTTCTTTTCTTGTTGTTCTTGTTGTTTTCATTTGGGGTGGTGGCAGTGTTTTTGTTAGTATCATAGTCCTTTCTATGATGGCTATTATGATTGTTGTTGTTGTTGTTCATTGTCAGCTTTGGAGGTTTGGTCAGATTTATAAAGGACTTGGCAGACTGTGATGACTGAGACCAGGACAGATTGTCCTTTGACTCATCAGCACAGTCACACATGGACTGCTGTGTGTGTGTGTGTGTGTGTGTGTGTGTGTGTGGTGGTGGTGGTGGGGGGTGTGTGTGTGTTGGTGGATGGTTATAAATGGGGATGCATGCACTTATGTGTATGTATATGCACGTGTGGTTACAATTGTGTGCCTGCGTGTATTTGTGTGTATGGACCCTAGGTCCATACACACAAATACACACGTCTATGTGGGCCTGTTGTCCTCAGTGGATGGTGTGTTCTAACTGTCCTGTCCTCTGAACCAGACTACCCCCATGGAATCAAACTGACGTCGTCCAACCCCGGGGGAGAGAGGAAAGTTCTGATCGTCTTCACGGCTCCGAGCCAGCAGGATCGCGCCCGCTTCACCTCTGACCTCCGAGAAAGCATTGCAGAGGTCCAGGATATGGAGAAATATCGGGTTGAATGTAAGAATTTATTCAACGCTAGCATTAGCATTAGTATTAGCAGCAGTCATGGTACACTGAAGGTACTGTATACATTACCTCAGAGAGCAAGGGCAAAACCATGGTATAGACATGGGGGGGGGGTTCAAATGAGAGCCCTCCCCCAGAATTTTTTAAAAATACGTTTCCCACAATTCTGATATTTATATATGAAAATTTGCACATTTAGGACATAGTTTGAGGATTTGCGTTTTGAACAGATATCATTATTGTACCAGAAGAACAATGACTGACATTGATCATTTTAATTTGAATATTCTGCTTTTATTACTTTTATTTACTGCTGACATGTAGGCCTAGGTTAAAACTAGAGTTATCAAGTTGTTTAATCCCACATTCCAGTTTCTCACTTGATCATCTGTATCTGCAGAGCATGTCCCTGTATGGCCACACCCCCTCACCACACCCCTCCCTCTCCCTGTCTCTCTCTGCTGCCTGCATTGCGACCAGATACCATTATTTTACCAGAGGAACAATGACCGACCTTGCTGATCATTTTAATTTGATATATTGAATATTCTGCTTGTATTACTAGTTTTATTTGCTTTAATGTTATCATGTTGTTTAGCTAGCTGTGTTATAAATCAAATCCCCTATGCTGCAATTACCCTGGCAACGGTCTCTTGACAACCAGCTGATTCAAAGAGTGAAAAAATAGAAATGATGAATTGGGTGGTTAAGTGTTTCACCTGGTGTGCCTAGAAAAGCATCAGTCTCTTTTCACTGCCCCAGAACCACAGGTTGATAAAACAAAGAACATTGTTTATATCCAAAGTGCAGGTTTATCTGCTAGGATACATTTTCACAAAGCATAAATGAATTGATAATAGAGGTTTATTTTTTAACCACATTTTTAGCCAACTTTTTATATCATATTTTGTTCCTTTTGCTGTCCTCGTCCATCTCTGGGACTGAGCTGGTGGTGACAGCCTAAATGGTCATTTAGCAAATATATTGTTGCGAAAGTCAGAAACCGCCAGGTCATAGGACTGTTTTGTCAGGGAACAACTATCGTTCAGTTACAGATTAATTTAAATGACGTAGTGTGATAAGGAATTCTCATAATTTCCATATACCAAAGGCTTTTTGTGGGTCACTGCTTAATAATTAATAATGAATAGTAGTGTAGTAGTAGTAGTAGTAGTAGTAGTAATAGTAATAGTTGTATCAGAATCAGGTTTATTGGCCATGTAGGTTTGCACACACATGGAATTTGACTCCGGTTTCGTGGCTGTCTCAGCGTACTTAACATAGAATAACAACACTACAACACAACGATCTTTAGATAAATACACTACACAAGGACTGACTTATACAGGCGAAATAGAGGTGATAAATTGCAGTGGTGCAGTGAATATATCAGAGACACTGAAATAGATGTTAGCAGGTTACTTACATACATGCCTGAGGTAGATGGATATGACAGAGTGTACAACTATACGTACAATGTACAGTATATACAACAAGGTTGGATTTATTTGACAATGTTAAGTGTTCATTTGAATGACAACCCACTGAAAGAAACTCTTTTTATATCTGGTCATTTTGGGGTACAGTTCTCTCTAGCACCTACCAGAAGGGAGGAGTTGGAACAGGTTGTGACCAGGGTGTTATGTGTCTGCAGTGATATTGCCTGCCAGTTTCCTGACTCTGGAGGTGTTTAAGTCCTGAATGGAGGGCAAGTTGGCACCAAGGATTTTCTCTGCAGACTTAACTGTCCGTTGTAGTCTGTCCCTGTCCCGTTTGGTGGTCTGTCCAAACCAGACAGTGATGGATGTGCAGAGAACAGACTGTATTATTGCTGAGTGGAACTGAATCAGCAGTTTCTGAGGCAGGTTGAACTTCCTGAGCTGGCGAAGAAAGTGCATCCTCTGCTGGGCCTTTTTGATGATTGTGTCTATTGTGGATGCCCACCTTAAGTCCTGGGAGATTGCGGAACCCAGAAATATATAGGTTTTCACCGCAGACACTGTGCTGTTGAGTGTGGTGAGGGGGGGTAGTGTTTGGGGGCTCCTCCTGAAATCCACTGTCATCTCCACAGTTTTGAGTGTATTCAGCTCCATGTTGTTATGGCCGCACCAGAGAGCCAACTGTTCAACTTCCCATCTATATGCTGACTCGTTACCATCCTGGATAAGGCCAGTGATGGATGTGTCATCTGCAAACTTCAGGAGTTTAACAGATGCGTCTCCTGATGTGCAGTAATTTGTGTAGGGTGAGAAGAGTAGAGAGGAGAGCACGCATCCCTGGGGAGTCCCAGTGCTGATTGTCCGGGTGCTGGATGTGATTTCCCCAGCCTCACCAGCTGCCTCCTGACTGTCAGGAAGTTTTTAATCCACTGGCAGATGGGGGCTGGAACAGTGAGCTGGGTGAGTTTAGAGAGGAGGATATCTGGGTTGATGGTGTTGAACACTGACTGAGCTGAAGTCCACAAACAGGACCGTTGTGTATGTCCCTGGGGAGTCGAGGTGTTGGAAGATGTAGTGCAATCCCATGTTGACCGCATCCTTCACTGACCTGTTTGCTCGGTAGGCAGATTGCAGGGGGTTGAGCAGGGGGCCTGCGGTTTCCTTCAGGTGGGCCAACACCAGTCTCTGGAAGGATTTCATGACCATAGATGTTAGGGAAACAGGCTTGTAGTTAGTCATTTAATCCTGTGATATGGGGTTTCCTGAGGAGGGGACTTCACACAGCTCCAGTGATCTGTTGAAGATCAGTGTGAAAATGGGGGCCAGCTGGTCAGCACAGACTTTAAGACAGGAGGGTGACACGCCATCCGGGCCTAAGGCCTTCCTAGTCTGCTGTCTCTGGAAGACCTGGCGCATGTCCTCAACACAGATCCTGAGTGTGGATAGGGGTTCGGTGGGGAGGAGAGAAGGGCTGGCAAGGGGTGCAGTTGGTTGTGTGTTGTGGCCAGAGAGGGTGAGCGGTGTGAGAGTGTGCTTATCAAACCTGCAGTAAAACCCATTTAGATCATCAGTTAGTTGATGGTTCCCTGCTGTGTGGGGAGATGGTCTCCTGTAGTTGGTAGTGTCTTTCAAACCTCTCTAGACTGCTGCTGGTTTGTTGGCAGAAAACCTGTTTTTCAACTTTTCAGTGTATCACCTTTTTGCCATTCTGATCCCCTTTTTGAGTGTATTTCTGGCTTGGTTGTACCGGATCCTATCTCCACCCCTGTAGGCTTCCTTTTTGGCCTGACGAAGCTGCCTGAGTTTTGATGTGAACCAGGGCCTATTGTTGAAGGTACAGAAAGTTTTGGTGGGCACACATGTCCTCACAAAAGTTAACATAAGATGTCATAATGTCAGTAAGTTCATCCAGGTCTGTAGATGCAGCCTCAAAAACCCTCCAGTCAGTGCAGTCGAGGCAGGCATGGAGCTCCAGTTTTGACTCATTGGACCATTTCCTCACATTTTTAATCACAGTCTTTGCAGATTTTAGTTTCTGCCTGTAGGTTGAGATAAGATGAATCAGAGAGTGATCAGAGAGGTCCAGGGCTGCATGGGGATGGCGCAATAGGCATCCTATAGCAATGATCTAGAGTGTTTTTGTCTCTGGTGGGACATGTAACATTCCGTCTGTATTTTGGGAGTTCTTGGCTGAGAATTCCTCTGTTAAAATACCCAAGGATAATGAGAAAGGAGTCTGGATAGTTGCACTCCATGTTGGTAATTTGATCAGCCAGGTGTTTTAACGCCTCTTTAACACAGGTCTGGGGTGGCATATAGACACCAACCAGAATAAATGATGAAAATTCCCACAGTGAATTAAATGGTTTACAGTCAATGAAAAAGGTCTCTAAGTGAGGGCTACATGATTTCTTCAGCACTGTGTCATCTGTACACAAACCTCATTTATGTAGAAGCATATACTGCCCCCACATTTTTTCCCGATAGTTTGGTTTCGCAGTCTGCTCGGAGGAGTTGGAACTGCAGTAGATGAAGTATACTGTTCGGTATGTGCTACTAAGCCAGGTTTCAATGAGGCACAGGGCAGCTGATCTGGAAAAGTCCCAAGTTTTTTTTTTCTATTTAGGAATAGTAGTTCGTCCATCTTGTTGTCCAGAGAGCGGACATTCGCCAGGTGGATTGACAGTAATAGTAGTAGTAGTAGCATTAGCAGTAGTGGTAAAAGCAGCAGCAGTTGTAGTAGTAGTAGTAGTAGTAGTCATGGTAGTAGTAGTAAATGTATGACCTTAGACAAAGTAAAGTTGCGGTAGTAGATGGAGAAATGCTGGGTTTATGAAAGGGTAATTTATGTGCTTAATGTGATTGAGTACTGGGAATAGTACTTCTTGTTATAAAGTATAAATAGTTGCGATGATGTTATTGGTAGTTGGAGTAGTCATGATCATTTCAAATGTTAATTGATAGCAGCAGGATTAAGTATTAATAGTAGTGATAGTAGGAGAATATGGTAATTCATAGTAGTAATTGTGACAACATATATTAAAAGTAATAAACATAGTAATTGTCAATTTTGCAGTAAATGCTGGAATTGGTTATATTAGTAATAGTAGGATAACAGACCATGAGTACAGATGTGAACAGAAACACACTAAACAGTCTCCTTTTTCTTTCACCACTCTCTCTCTCTTTCTCTTCTCTCTCTCTCTCTCCCCCTCTCCCTGTCTCCCCCCAGCGGAGCTAGAGAAGCAGAAAGGTGTGATGCGTCCCAGTGTCTTGACAGGAAGCAGAGGAGGCGGGGGGGCAGCTGGAGGTGGGCCCACCAGTCCCACTGCCCCCAGCGGGGGAGTTAAGAGCGAGGTGGTGAACGGCACCTTGGGAAGGCCCAGCCTCGATGACACGTACGCTTCGGTGGACGGACTCAAACGCACAGCACTGAGCTCATCCCTTCGAGACCTCTCCGAGACAGGTACGGACGTACAAATGCACACACACACACACACACACACACAGATACAGTCACACACACGTAGAGGTTGCTTGGTTGAACAATTCAAATGACAAAGTAAATATTTCATTTTGATTTTATTCCAAATCAAATTCTGATCCAATTCAAAAATATTACCAACTCCTCTTTTCTTGGATTACATCTCATTTTCCTATCTTTTCCTCCTCTAATGCCTCTTGTGCTACTGTTGTGGGGTATAGCCCTCCTTAGCTCCTAGTTGCTCACCAAACTCTTCTCACTCATCCATCATCAGTCTAGGGTCACAGGAATGTATATTCTGGTTTGTAGGACTCCGACCCTTGGGCTCCTTACTATTGGTTACCTGTGATGTTGGTGATTTAGAAATTAAACATCAAACTGCTGTTGTTCCATTGTAAGACACTTTGGATAAGAGTTTAAGGAAAACCAACTAGTTGTTAAACGTGTAAATGTCCATTGTGACGCACCTGGACACGGCTTTATTTGTAAGGGATCAATCACCAGGAAGTCCCCGCAGTCAAACACTGTAAATCTCTGTCTCCCTCTATTGGGCAGTTGCAGGATCTGCCATATGAAATATGCATTCATTGGTTACTTTGCCTCAGACAGAAAAAAAAAATTACACAATATTAAAAATGTTAAAAGGCTTTTAATTATATATCATTTAAATATGGATCACATTCGGTCCATTTGTGGCACTTAAAGCTAGGGTAGGCAATTTATTGAAGAAGCACTTTTTGTTATATTTGTTGAAATTCTCTTTACATCCCGACAGCAATCAATAAATCAAATGTTCTGACCAAAAAAGAAAAAGAAAAATATGGTATCTTTGGCTGTCGTAGGACTGTAATAAGCCCGTCCAATCATTTCTTTCGGTCCGCATGAAATGATTGGACGGCCTACCTGAATCTTCCACAAAGCTAGGCAAGGCTAAAGCTAGCTTGACAGCTGTGAGTACTAACAACAGCCATGTTTGTTGTTTGCGTTCATTATGATAATGTTAGGTGTGTTCTTACCTGTGAATAGGACATGAGGTAGTTGGATACGGTTAGTGATGAAAACAGTGCAATGCGCCCCTCTCCCTGACGCTCTCTCGTGGACCGACTCGTCCCCCAGCAGTAGTCAAGCAGTGCGCGTTCATGTGTTTTGGGGGCGTGGCTTTGGAGGGAGGCCTGAAGGGAGGGGCTGGTATTTATTTTTCCTTTGGATATGTTCAAAATCTACCTTACTCTTGCTGGTTTCTCCAAAGTTGCCTACCCCAGCTTTACAAAGCCTCTAATAATGAACAAATCAGTCATTAACTAAGATCTGTTGAGTGGTACCAACAGGTTTTTAGGTATTAATATATGTTAAAATGAATAAACCATTAATTATTTCTGTTATACTGTGAGCAGATCTGAAAGTTCCCAGTCTGAGGCAAAGCAGTTGGCTGGGAATGCGAGACAGTTGACAGAACTGACATGACTGCACATAGCATAGTCATTCATGACCTTTTAACCCTGCCTCACTGTGATTGGCTACAGGGAAGCGAGGTCGTAGGAACAGTGTGGGGTCACTGGACAGTACCATTGAAGTAAGTTTGTGGGGGCGAGGGGGTTTAAAGCATGCACAGCCGCCTGCAACACCTAACTCCCCGCCAGCATGAAACAAATTTGTGTTTAGTCTGTTTTGTCTGAAAGACAATAATATCGTAATGTTGTTTGTCTGTGTGAATGGGTATCATGGAGGCTCTGTGCTTTCTGTATAAGGGTTTGGTTCTGGGAGAGCCAGGGCGGCCCCTGCTGACCTGCCTCATCAGACACTTCCCTCCAAAACACCACTGTCTCATGAATGGACCTAAAATAAAGCATTCATTAAATTGTTTGTTTCTCTGTCCCTCTTATTTTCTTGTCATTCAGTCAATAGTCCACTTGTTTGGTGAGGTGCTCTGCATTAGGACCTCTGAATGATGTCTTGCCATTTTGCTATGTCTGGTCTCACTGCTGTTTCACCAACCTGTATACTGAATTTATACCCATGAAACTAAGTTACATGAAGTAAGTTAATGGTTAACCTAAGGAGTTCAGGATCCCTGTGGACTGTAATAAGTTGCTTTAATAATTTTCAGGTTTTTTTGTCAGAAGATTATACGCTAGTCAGATGCCTCTGCTAAAAGGGCTAACGTTACCCCTTGTGGCCTATTTTCAGATCTAAGCAGGGTCAATGATTTAGTTAACTATTTAACTAGGTTAAGGTACATTAACACTGTGTCCTTTAGGAAAATGAAATTCCTTCCCAAAAATATTGTTGTTTGTTTTTCTTATGGTAACTACTGACAGGAGGTCATAGCTTATCCAGCTTTGTACTTAACCCTAGATCACAGGTGATAATGTGCTGTTCTGTTTGTGGTTTGTCCGCTAAACATGCATGGAAACCACCGCATGTTTTTAATGTGTTAATGCTAAAATTCACACCACAAGGAACCAAAGACACCACTTGTTGGAGGTTTCTGTTTTCTATCTCAGCCATTGTCAGTGGTCTGGTTTGTTGCGTGGAACAGTGAATCGAACGGCAGCTGAACTCAGCAGCCAGTCATGTGCTTGCGTTACTGTATGTCTTGCCTACTAGTGCAGCGCTATTGGGCCTGCAGCTTGAAATCTACCTGTCAAGTCAGTCTTTAGACAGTGGTAGAAAGATGTGGTTGCTTGTGGTTTGGAATCAAGATCGATAGTATGTTCTGGGAAAGAATGGCCGCAGTATTCATAATATTATTGCTAACACTAATATTGATACCAATAGTATTATTTATAGCAATATTAATGCTAATGCTATTACCAATACTAATATATACTAATACGTATATATCAATGCGGTTACAAATGCTTATAATGCTACTATTGCTAATAATTACACCAATAATATAGTTGATGTTAACATAATTAGCTCTAGTAATAGCAATATTAATATTAATATTATTACTAATGCATATACATACTTCTGCATGCCACATGGGCTATCTTCATGCCTCCTGACTTTGTGAAATATTACAAAATATATTTTTTTAATTTCCTCTTTCTTTCTCTTTCTCCACGTCTTTCTACCTCTCAATCATTCTCTCTGTCCCTCCCACTTCCCTCTTAATTCCTCCCCTCCCCTCCCCTCCCCTCCAATCCTTTCCTTTCAGGGTTCCATTATTAGCAGTCCTCGGCCCCACCAGCAGCGCCCCCTGCCTGCTGGAGTTCTTCCCTACAGCTCCATGATGGACCCCACATCGCCAGCAGCCTACCGGCCACACCGCCCTACTCAGAGCCCCGGTACAGGGGTGGGGGGTGGGCCGGGGCTCTGTCACAACCCTGGGGGGGTGTCCACCTCCCCTCTGGCCAGCGGGGGAGGGGTTGGGGGAGGAGGAGGGATGTCTGGGGGAGGAGGGGGGAGTTTCCTGGGGAATTTCTTTGGCAGTCGGAGAGGCAAGGTCCCAGGTCCCCTTATGATGATGTCATCAGCACCACAAGGTCCCACAAGCCCACTGATGATCGTGTCGCCCCCCCACTACCCGGCCCCTGCCCCCCCTATCCCTCCCCCCTCCTCCCCCTCCCCCTGCCCTTCCCCCTCAGCCAATTTGGGACAAATAGACCCTGGCTCGGGTGGAGGAGCGTCATCAGTGGGAGCAGGAGGAGGGGGCGGAGTGTTGGGTGGGGGACAGTCCAAGCTTCAGGCACTGCACGCCCAGTACTGCCACGGCAACAGTGGAGGAGGCGGAGTCAGTGTTACCGGGCAACAGCAGCAGCAGACCCCACCCCCTCCCTACCACCACCACCACCGCTACCACCTCCAGAATATTGCACCGCACGCCGGTCTCTCACACAGGGTCTCTGTGCCCCAACGGCAGGGGCAGCAGCACAGGGTACAACACACACGCTACAACATAGGCTCAGGGTTCACCACCCCTCCCCCGCTGCCCCCCCACTCCCCTCTCGGACTCTACCACTCCCACGGAGTGGTGGGAGGCCGGGTGGGCGCTGGTGGCAAGCTCCCGCTCACTATCTCCCACTCCCAGCCCCACCCGCACGCCCACACACACTCTCACAACCACGTCGTGCACACACACTCCCCCCTCAGCCCCTCTCCTTCCCCCTCCCCCTCGTCCACCCACTTCGTCTTTTCCCCTCCTCCTCCGCAGACGCCATCTGCGCGTCACATCACCCAGACGCCACCACAGCCCTACGTTCACCAGTACCCCCCACTCTCCTCCATCCCACCTCCTCCACCACACTCCCCCTTACCTCCCCCCACCTCCTCTGCCACCCAGCACACCCCTCTCTCACCGCACCCCTCGGCAGGGGGCGTGGCCTCAGGGCAGGGGGGAGGGGCCAAGTCCAAGCCCGTCAGTCGGATCAGCACGGTGGTGTGAGGAGGCCCAGGCCCTGGCCGAAGGCACTGCTCCACTATCCTGCTTCCCACCACCGCGGGCAGCTTGTCAGAAAGAGCAGGAGGGTGAGGAAGAGAGGGGGGCAAATGCAGGTGTATCAAAATGGCCGCTTGGTGAGGAGGAGAGGAGGGAGAGTGGGCAGGAGGAATCTGCTCAGTCTATGCTATTTTCACATCCACTTCCCCCGTAGGTAGACTGTAAAGCATACTGAAAGACGTTGTTTGTTTGTTTTTTAGTTTACAGGGGTGTAAACCCTACTTGTGCAAAACATGTCCAGAAACACAAATGACAGTGTTTCAAATCATACAGAACTTGGAATAAACTCTTTTCTCTCTCAGACTCTTAGGTGGAGGATTTACCCACCGACAGAAGACCTAGAAGACATGTTTGAAGTCCTTGTACTTGACTGTATGTAGCTGTTGAGGAAAAGACTCATGTACTGCTGTGGTGCATTGTGAGTGAGCAGTGGCATTGTAAAGATGACACTGTATAGTATATCATTGTGATGGATTTGGTTCAAGGACCAGATATGAGGGGGAACAGTGCCTGAGACTTTAACGGTTATCTCTAAGCTACTACTACTTAACTATGGTGTCCTTTGAGGGTCCGTTTAGGTTTCTATGAGAAGCCTATGAGCTGGGAAGTCCTTTTTCGGTATCCAAACATCTCACTGGTTTTGCACCACCTTGTCAAGTGCTTTTGTGACTCAGACAGCACTTGCATCATTGTTATGATTGTTGGCAAATTAGAAGGCACAAGCTATTGTTATGATACTGAAGCCAGAAGTTGTTTGCATTCATACGGTGCAGTTTCTGTGTCTTAGACAGGTATGCATGACAAATTAGAAGAAAAAAAGTGGGTGTAATTGTGTCTTGAGAGATATATTCAGATTTAAAACCTTAATCTAGAATTATTGGGCCATCAGAATCATATCTGGGGTTGTAAAGGTTATAGAAGAGATTGACTTTTATGTGGAAGACAAGCATTTTGCAAAGTTCATAATTGATCATATAAAAGACGTGTTTTGCAATTTTTATATTGGGAATCTGAACAAACATTCAATAGCCGGTGATTTTAACTGTCACACACTATTGGTTTCTCGATCAAAGCATCAGATTGTTTTTAAACTACTGAATACACTGACCGGATGCGGGGTGACTGAAAAAGAAGAGATTGATCCGGAGTTGAAATTATCTTTGACTTTACTTCTTCCCTTAAATGTGTTTTCCATGTTTTGATCATTTGTACAAATTGGGTAAATGCCGACTCCCATCACTCCTCAAATTACCCAGTATCTATTTTAAGTAGAATATGAGCCATTATATGTCAGAGAGGAATTGCTTCTCTGACTGTAATTGGCATCATAGATGAAATACTATGTGTTCATGGCCCTCTATATTGCCAGTGAATGAGATTACACTGAGGGGTGCCATACAGGGTGTAATTCGGGGAAGGAAGTCTCCCATGTTGCTGACGTGCCTTATCCGAGGGCAGGGAACTAGAGTTTCCAGGCTGACAGGCCTTCTGCAAAGCCAAACAGACTGGGCCTCATGCAACAACCGTTCTTATACACACATCCATATGTGAATTGTGCGCATGAAGTATTTGAGAAATCTCATGGCTCATCAATTTTCTCTTATTTTGGATTTGTTTCTTGGCGCAGTCCAAAATTAAGATCAGTGCAGACCTGTCTTATGTGAATACACACAACTGTCCCATTGGTCAGCCCCATCTTTCGGAGATGGAGAAGTCCATAAATCATTAGACCGCCTCTCAGAAAGACCGTTTTAATATCGGAGAATATAGTAAAATATATTTAGGGCCAAATGATTATACATTCTGCTTAATCATGTACAGATTATTTTAGGATACACTGTATTTTGAAAATAAAGTTAGCAATTTTTGGCGGCACAGTGGCGCAGTGGTTAGCACGGTCGTCTCACAGCAAGAAGGTCCTGGGTTCGAACCCCAGGGTTGTGCAACCTTTGGGGGGGTCATCCCAAGTCATCCTCTGTGTGGAGTTTGCATGTTCTCCCCATGTCTGTGTGGTTTTCTTCCGGGTGCTCTGGTTTCCTCCCACAGTCCAAAGACATGTAGGTCAGGTGAATTGGCCGTACTAAATTGTCCCTAGGTATGAATGTGTGTGTGTGTGTGTGTGTGTGTGTGTGTGTGTGTGTGTGTGTGTGTGTGTGTGTGTGTGTGTTGGGGGGGCTGTGACGGCCTGGTGTCCTGTCCAGGGTGTCTCCCTGCCTGCTGCCCAATAACTGCTGGGACAGGCTCCAGCATCCCCGTGACCCTAATCAGGATGAGCAGCTTGGATAATGGATGGAAGTTTACAATCCTTCTTTTAGGTTATTTCCTTTGCGGAGATAAGGTCCAATCAGCTGTTCAGCTCCCTGCAAATCATTTTATTCTGTTTTTGCACATGGCATTAACAATGATCTGTCCTTACATGATGTGTCTGAGGCACTAAATGCTACCTGAAGCGTCACCGTGCACACTAAATTTACAAATAAGATAAATTGCATTCATCATTCATTATGCAGGGACAGATTTGGATGGTTAAGAACATTTTATAAATCCAACATTGACTTCTCTATTGTCAGAAGAAATTTAAGGGACAACGTTCTTGCATGAGGCCCGCTGACATGTTAATGGTGTCAGAATATCGAGGCTCCGTCTGACTCCACTCCAATAATGAAAATATGCTGAAGATATTTCCACCATATTGTCATCGTTGAAGTTTTGCAGCGCTGGATATTTTAGCCTCCATTTGACCTGAAGCTCAGTTTGTGGGGTGTATCGTTTCCAACTTCCTGCTAATTCGGTCCAAAACTGAAGCATTTGTTCACATTTCTTCTATGATGTTCCGTAATAAGGTGAGAAAATTATTAATGTCGAGTTTCATTACAGCCAGGGAATTAACGCTTTGGGCACCTTTTTAAACGAGAACGGGATCTCTGTATGACATCAGGTCCCTGCTGAAGCGGAAGCCTCGGCAGCTGAAATGTGCTCCTATTTAGCAGGTGTTAATTTCCTGCCCAGGAAGAATTAGTTTTGCTCTATTTAAACTTGTTATTCAAATCCCACCCCCCACACCCCCAGCCCGGAGGCAGATGGAAGCTTATAATTGTAATTTCACGTTACAACGAGGCAAAAGATTGTAAAATGAAAGACAGTCGACTCTGCACGAGGAAATAAAGCTCGAGAAAGAGGCTTTGAGAGAAGGTTGCGTTCTTCATGACGCGATCACGAGGAAATCTGGAGACCGATAACGTTCATCGTCCACCTCCAAACACGTAGTCACACGCTGGATTTGATAAACGGACAGATGGATTTACTGGTCTGTCTTGTGAACTTCGCTAAAGGTCACATAGAAACAATCACGTTGTGTCCTTCTCCCTCCGTTGGTCCTCCATGTGATGAACCGGGACGTGTCCCGTGTCAGTGGGCATCCTCACATGAGGAGCAGGAGACACAGACACATCTACTGGGCTGGGATGCAGGACATGAATTATTTGCACACAGCCCGGAGGGAGAACATCAAAACTACTTAGTCCCCCCCCCCCCCCCATTGTACTTGACCAATCACCCCACTCTTCCGAGCCGTCCCGGTCGCTGCTCCACCCCCTCTGCCGATCCGGGGAGGGCTGCAGACTACCACATGCCTCCTCCGATACCTGTGGAGTCTCCAGCCGCTTCTTTTCACCTGACAGTGAGGAGTTTCACCAGGGGGACGTGACGCGTGGGAGGATCATGCTATTCCCCGCACCTCCCCCCGAACAGGCCCCCCGACTGACCAGAGGAGGCGCTAGTGCAGCGACCAGGACGCACGCCCACATCCGGCTTCCCACCCGCAAGCCGGAAGTAACGCAGGGACTCGATCCGGCGAGCCCCCGTGTAGGTAGGCAAAAGAGTAGACGCCACGCCACCCAGGCGCCCCAAAACTACATCATCTTCACTTGTTTCATATTAGTACAACACTTGCCACGCCGCTACTCTCCGGAGGAAAGGAGGAAAAGTACATCTCAAAAGTCACCAGCCACTGCCTCTATGTACTCACCCACTAGAAGCGCTGTTAACCGTTTAAAGAGTGGCGCCCGCGTGCTAGACGGTACGTCACTGAACAGGGCACATCCGGGCATGTACCGGTACCCCGCCGGCGGTTATTCCGAACGCAAACTTAACCAACACATTTCGTTCCGCTGTTCCGCTCCGAGTGTAGATAGCATATTAATTGTACAGTATATTCTCTATTTTTGATGGGGCCGAGAAGCACTGATCTGAGGTCAGCGTTGCTTGGATTAACAAAAGGTACACTAAAAAAAACAAAGGGGTTTTACCGAGGTTTGGGTTCCTCTGATGCCCAAAGGGTGCTAACGGGCACCTCAGGGTCCCCCAGTGCTTGAGGAAACTGTGTGTTAGAGGTGGGTGGAAGTACCATCAGGGTGCCTGCCGGCTGCGTCCGGCTTGGCTGCCTTCCGAAGACACTTCAAGGGTCCCTGTGAACCCGCTGCGTTTCCCAGCGTGACGTTGTTGTTGCTATTGTTGTGTGACGGCTTCTGCTAACATTTTAACGTGCTCTTTCGGCTGTTTTCGTATCGTTTTTTGCACTTTCCTTTCTTTTGTTACGTGCTCGAGTGTGAGAATAATTTGATTTTTATTATTGCATTTTGGATGTGAACTGGAAATACTAAAATCTCTTATTTTTAATGTTTACTACGAAAATGAGACTTTTCGGTCGACTAACAAACAACTTGTTCTGATATTTTTTTAATACTGAAATGATGAATAGACTTTCCCACGCATGCTTGCACGCACGCGCGCGCGCACACACACACACACCTCTGAATCGCAATCATTGACTCAGTAAAGTTGTTTAAAAGTCGTTTTGTTTAATGATTATGTTTTGTGGTGTTGCACACAGAGGGGATTGAGGTCCTTTTAGTGCCTCTTTAAGTCCCCATGAACCCCAAATCTCCCTCCCCCCTTTACACACACACACACACACACACACACACACACACACACACACACACACACACACACACACACACACACACACACACACCCCTTGTGGGGCCCCCTCATTGACTTGCATTCACTAACCTCCTTAACCCTTAACCTAAACCAAACAAACTACACGCCTAACCTTAACGCTTAACCTAACCCTAATTCTAACCTTAGCCCTAAAACCAAGCCCTAACCCTACAATAGACCCTTTTCCTTGTGGGGCCCAGTGAAATGGCCTCACAGGGTAGGTGGTTTCTGGTTTTTCCATCCTAAAGAGGCCATTTGGGCCCTATTGGGTAAGAAAAACGAGTACACACACACACACACACACAGACACACACACAGAGCTAATCTTATATCACAAATCATACCTCCTCTGATACCAAGGGAGGGGACGTCTCACATGCACCCCTAATCCAAATATATCCTCACCGTATATGTTTAGGGGCTTATACAGATTCTGGGCCGCCTGATAAGGTTCCCCCACCCAAAGGAGTCTGAGTACAGTACCACGCTGCCTCACTGAGGCTCCCTCCATCTTAAGGGCCCCTTCATATGACCTTCTCCCCACCTCCTCCTGAGCAGCGGCACTGCTCCTGTCTACACATCTCTAATCTGACTCAGAACACAAAACAAAAAACACGTTTTGAAACCCCAAGCAAAACCCTTTTACCCACATGGTAAGCTAATCTATGCGCCCCCCGCTGGTGTGTTCACATTCACAAACTACACTTTAAAGCTATTTTTGAACGCCGGGCTGTGAGTATCGGTTTGCATGTGGTATTATTACAGTGTCTGCACTGAATGAAACTGTATTATAAACATGAATGTACATAACCATGGTTATATATATGGAAAATACCAACACTTATGAGTACTCACTTGTCTTCACGATGGACTATACGTATAATCCATGGCTGGGTTTACACTGGTAACCCAACATCAGATTTTTAACCCTGAAGAGGAGCGGATCTGGTCTGTCCATTGCAGGGTCAACAGAGAAAATAAAGAACATATCAGATCTGGTTTCATATTGAAGTTAAAAATGTAATGTTGTGTTTCTGCTTCCATGTAAGAGCAGAATATGTTGTGTGTATCTAAATAAGGGGGTTGGGCAGGGCTCCGGACTGCTTTATGAGGGCAACCTCTTGTTTATAATGTAGAGAAGACAGACTGGAATAGTCCTTGTAAAATTGTACCAGTACAGTGTCAATATGTGTCAACAGAGACAATATTATTTTAAAAATAATGTATGGAAAAATTTTAGCCATGTATATAAATATATATTACTTGTACCTTGTTTTTGAAATTGCAGAGATATGGAAAAAGTGGAAATATTTATTGCTCCTAAGATATAAAGATCTGTTGATGTAGTTGGGAATATGTATCCTGTTTGCTTTTAATTTGTTCATTAGTTTGTTTCCCCTCAAGGCCACACAGTAAACAGACCTCTGAACCGCTGACGTCAGTTTGAGTCCTGTGCAAGCACATCCGCATCCGTCTGTTTTCATCCGTTTGTTTGGTTTACTTTATTGAGAAGTGGATGGGACTCCTGGATTCCCTTGGCCAATCACTGTTCTTAGGATAAGATGAATAAGTAGAGACTGCACATGGTTGGGCAATCACGTGCTTCAGCAATTTGCTATATTTAAACAGTCACGCTAATTCTTTATTTATTTAGCCAGAAAGGTCCTGCAGGGACACAGCATCTCTTCTTCCACCGAGTCAGGGTCAAGCCATAGCGCAGATGTTGTGTAAGCATACCTCTGAAAAATCAATCTTTCCCCTCTAAGCTAGATCTGATCAAGCCTGTAATTTGGCCTACAAAAAAAGCACATTTCTCTCCGCGCCCAGATACAAAGTGGTTTTCTCCCCGCTTAAAGTGTAGGGAGGGTATGGAAAACAAGTTTCGTCTAGTCTTAATGTGGATTTTACGGTCAGTGAGGGGAACCATTTTCATGCTTTCACAGCACATAACCATCTCTGTTCCTTCCACCAGCTCTATAATAGCGCTGGATAGGAACGAGCAATTCAGATTGCCCCTCAGAGTGACGTCACTGATGTTCAACCCACATTTTGCATAAGGCCGCCCATGCCGAGAGCAAGGTGGCCTCTGGTTGGGCAGTCATTGGTTCTGACACAGAAAAGGGGCGGGGCCTGAAATATGGCCAGCCAATCAAAGTAGTTTCTTAAGTTACCAACCCCCCCGTCCAAACAGCTTGTTTAATTAGCGGCAGAAGATGAAACCGAACAACCTCTGGGGAAAAGATGTGTTTCACAGACATACAGTAATTATACCAATTTGTCGAAAACTAGGACAATAGCCTTCTTAAATGCATCTTCTCTTATCTTTAGTAAAAGATATCATGTCCGTAATTCATACTGCCAAAATAGCACACAGCGTAGGTAGGTGGACAACAATGGAGGCAGTCTGCATGAACATTCACAGAAACAGCATATATATATATATATATATATATATATATATATATATATATATATACACTACCGTTCAAAAGTTTGGGATCACATTGAAATGTCCATATTTTTGAAGGAAAAGCACTGTACTTTTCAATGAAGATAACTTTAAACTAGTCTTAACTTTAAAGAAATACACTCTATACATTGCTAATGTGGTAAATGACTATTCTAGCTGCAAATGTCTGGTTTTTGGTGCAATATCTACATAGGTGTATAGAGGCCCATTTCAAGCAACTATCACTCCAGTGTTCTAATGGTACAATGTGTTTGCTCATTGGCTCAGAAGGCTAATTGATGATTAGAAAACCCTTGTGCAATCATGTTCACACATCTGAAAACAGTTTAGCTCGTTACAGAAGCTACAAAACTGACCTTCCTTTGAGCAGATTGAGTTTCTGGAGCATCACATTTGTGGGGTCAATTAAACGCTCAAAATGGCCAGAAAAAGAGAACTTTCATCTGAAACTCGACAGTCTATTCTTGTTCTTAGAAATGAAGGCTATTCCATGCGAGAAATTGCTAAGAAATTGAAGATTTCCTACACCGGTGTGTACTACTCCCTTCAGAGGACAGCACAAACAGGCTCTAACCAGAGTAGAAAAAGAAGTGGGAGGCCGCGTTGCACAACTGAGCAAGAAGATAAGTACATTAGAGTCTCTAGTTTGAGAAACAGACGCCTCACAGGTCCCCAACTGGCATCTTCATTAAATAGTACCCGCAAAACACCAGTGTCAACATCTAGAGTGAAGAGGCGGCTGCGGGATTCTGGGCTTCAGGGCAGAGTGGCAAAGAAAAAGCCATATCTGAGACTGACCAATAAAAGAAAAAGATTAAGATGGGCAAAAGAACACAGACATTGGACAGAGGAAGACTGGAAAAAAGTGTTGTGGACGGATGAATCCAAGTTTGAGGTGTTTGGATCACAAAGAAGAACGTTTGTGAGACGCAGAACAAATGAAAAGATGCTGGAAGAATGCCTGACGCCATCTGTTAAGCATGGTGGAGGTAATGTGATGGTCTGGGGTTGCTTTGGTGCTGGTAAGGTGGGAGATTTGTACAGGGTAAAAGGGATTCTGAATAAGGAAGGCTATCACTCCATTTTGCAACGCCATGCCATACCCAGTGGACAGCGCTTGATTGGAGCCAATTTCATCCTACAACAGGACAATGACCCTAAACACACCTCCAAATTGTGCAAGAACTATTTAGAGCAGAAGCAGGCAGCTGGTATTCTATCGGTAATGGAGTGGCCAGCGCAGTCACCAGATCTGAACCCCATTGAGCTGTTGTGGGAGCAGCTTGACCGTATGGTACGCAAGAAGTGCCCATCCAACCAATCCAACTTGTGGGAGCTGCTTCTGGAAGCGTGGGGTGCAATTTCTCCAGATTACCTCAACAAATTAACAGCTAGAAAGCCAAAGGTCTGCAATGCTGTAATTGCTGCAAATGGAGGATTCTTTGACGAAAGCAAAGTTTGATGTAAAAAAAATCTTATTTCAAATACAAATCATTATTTCTAACCTTGTCAATGTCTTGACTCTATTTTCTATTCATTTCACAACATATGGTGGTGAATAAGTGTGACTTTTCATGGAAAACACAAAATTGTTTGGGTGACCCCAAACTTTTGAACGGTAGTGTATATATAACTTTATTTGTTGCAATTTCAAAACCCACTGGAGTCCAGCTCAAAAGATAAGGAAATGCATAATTTCAGCATATGTTCATGCAAAATACTCAAATTATTGCGTTCAATGTAGTTTGAGGCATTCTTTTTACACCCTTGGGCGTTTTTCAAATTGTTGGATCCAGACTCCTGTAATAAATGATGACACATTTTAGAGGTCTTTTTAGCATACCATAATCACCTCCTCCACAGTCACTCTTCACAGTAATCAACCACACAGGCCTACACGACATCTACACTGCATCCACCCCTATAGGCTTACATACTGATTTGTTCCCAACATCAGTCTGGACAACAGGCTGCTATTCAAAAACCACTGTGCACTAACAGTTAGAGACCCACACAGCATCTGGTTTAGCAGACTTGAATAAAGCAGGTGCACAGTTCAGACGGATATTCTCATTAGTAAATGATCAACTCAAAAACATCAGTGTGTGTGAGGTCTTCTTTGCACATGTCAATGCCAAAAGAAAAGCCACAGAACCTCTTTTAGATTGCCATGGAAACGACAGATGTGCCTGTGATGATCCATCTTTAGCAGAGCGTTCTCCCTCCCACGATCTATAAGCAGCTGTTCCTAATGCGACCAGCTGGTGTCACTGTCCACCAGTAGTGTTTTAGTCCAGTCTGCACACCTGGCCCCATCACTCCATTCATTTTAACTTGAATATATGTATTTGGGCCATCTATTAGGCAGTGTCATGTTATTTTAAGTTAACATTTAAGTTAACATTTCTGGTTAATCTTCACTAGGGGGTAAATAAGCCATATATAAAACAATTCTAATCGAATTTATTAAACTGTTCGCTCAAATCAAAATGAAAATAAAAGTGCATCGCAAGTTGAGATAGATCGACCTATTCTCGGTTATCTTAAAGCACTTTAAGGCTGGAGAGGCTTTTTTTTCTGTGATCGAATAAAACCTCTCCAACAGATCAGTTTCTTCGTTTATGGACGCCTGCAGGTAAAACAACGACCTCCTCTGCCACGGTGCTGTCGGCCGGCCTGTCACGTGTTCCACCTTGCTCCAGAAAACCGGAAGTTGTTTCATCTTTGATGCAACTTTTCGCTATCAGTCGAACGTGTCTGTCGCTGATCCACAAACTTAACAAATGCCGTAAGTCTTGTTCAGATTCAGATATATTAGCAACGATGATTTCTTCCGGAGTGTGTCTAGCAAGGCAGCGGTAACAGCCACCCTCGTTAAATGTCATAACCCGTACACATGTAGCTGAAAGGTGGCAAGGGAAGTTAGCCGGCTAGCCGTGTTAGCCAACTTTCTGACTTTGGAGTGAGCAAACCACTAACACGGGTTGCTTTTTCAGCACAATGATTTCTTTTAGCAAAAAAAAAAAGAAAAGAAATTGAAACCAGATTTATTGAGTTAGAATTTGTAACGAACGGCACTAAAAACCGTTGTTTAGAAACAACCAGGTGCTCAGAGTGCCCTGGTTTAGTCCGTTCTTTAAGTAATTTGATCAAACCCAAGTTGTCTGAAGTCAAATTAATATGCACCGTTATCTTTAGCTTAGTGTGCGCTGTATTCTCATGTATTAACCGTTCACATCCTTGAATTACCACTTTATTGAAATATTTTTTTGCCATTTATATTCTGTTCTTCCAACCTGCACTTCCATTAGATGCCTTGGTCATGCCACCTTTAAGATAAATGAAGCTGTCTTAATTTGACCTACAAGAGGTCTTACATCCGCATGTTACTGGAGATACGTTTGCCTTGTTTTGCGAATTCCCAAATATCTCTGCAGTTTTGTCATGAAGACTCTTGTTTTTCCATGTCACATCTTGCTCTTGGTCCTGTATCTCAGGCAATACAGTAATTCTGCCTGAGTTTTATATTATTGATGATTCTAACACATTTAGTGCTATCATCGTAATTTTCTATTCCCTCTCTCCTGTCTCCTGTCCTTGGCCTTAGAAACTCCCCCTTGGTCCGTGTTTATCTATTTGTTTGAGGTGGGAGCCATGGCAGGTCCAGAGCTCTTACTAGACTCCAGTATTCGGTTGTGGGTGGTCCTGCCCATCGTCTTCATCACCTTCTTCGTTGGTGTCCTTCGTCACTACGTCACCCAGCTGCTCCACACCGACAAAAAAGTGGACCTGGAGCAGGTGTCTGACAGGTGGGGTGGAGGAAAGGAAATGCACATGATGCCGTTTATCGGGACCACATTAGTGCTTTTACACAAAAAGTGTTAAAACCATTGCATGAATGCTTTTCCAGAGCAATGTAAAAATTAAAATAATTCTGATACTCTTAAGGTTTGCTTCTTTTTTTTTCAAGGTGTTGTTGAGTTTTGTTTTTATTTTAAGTTTTTCTTTGATTCTTCCCTTATTCTTTTTCTTTCATTCTTTTCTGTCTCCAGTCAGGTCCTCCTGCGAAGCCGCATCCTCAGAGAGAATGGAAAGTACATCCCCAGACAGGTATGCTGGTTTACTTCTAACTCGTTACTTTGAGATCTTAGAGTAGAACCACCTGACAGCGCATACCATGTACTCTCTCCACCACTGGTTTGATCCTAATGGATCACCTTAACATGTTGCCCCCCCCCCCCCACCTTCTCTTCTCTTTCTCTCTCAATGTTAAACTACTTCATTCAAATTTTAAGCATTCAGTGAATAAATAAAGCAGCTACACTCCCAATCATAATTATTAAAATATAAATTAGATAATACTTGATACAGCAGCCATAAATGATCAAAGGTATCGCTTTTCTTTGCAATTTGTTCTGTAGGGCTGGGTACCGAAACCTGTTATTAAACAGGCGCCAGTGTTAAATTATTAAACGGTAAATAGACTGCATTTTATATAGCGCTTTTCTAGTCTACCAACCACTCAAAACGCTTTACAATGTACGCTTCACATTCACCCATTCACACACTCATTCATACACTGATGGTGGAGGCTGCCATGCAAGGAGCAGTTAGGGATTCAGTGTCTTGCTCAAGGACACTTCGACATGCTCGCTGGAGGAGCCATGGATCAAACCAGTGACCTTCTGATTACGAGACAACTCGCTCTACCTCCTGAGCCATGCCACCAACAGACTGTAGTATTGATAAGCTCCGACACTAATGGTTCTGCTATCGGTACTGGAAAAATTTAAGAAAATAAATGTCCTATTTATTTAGGCTGAATAAACATTATCGTGGAATTTTTTTCTCACCAACACCGTTTCTGATTTGCAGTAATATTAAGACATTTGTTAATGATTTATTTTCGCTATTCCCAATCCAGAAGAGAGATCTCTCTCTCGGAGCCTGTTGTTTGTGCGAGCCGAGGGGTGGGGCCAGCTCTCCCTGCCTCACACACACACACACACACACACACACACACACACACACACACACACACACACACACACACACACACACACACACACACACACGCGCGCATACGGACCCACAGGGCCTGCTCTTAGTGTCAATTGCGGAGAGAACTCAGTGGTCAAAAGTTTGGTTATATTTCACTAGATTCAGTGCTGACAGTGCTCGTTGCCACAAGTGCAACAAGTCTTGCATGTAAGGGCAGAAACACAAGCAATCTTTTGAAACATCTAGCAAAAATGCATCAAATACAGGTGGAGAAATACACAATTTTTGACCGCCTAGCTCATAGTTCATCTGTCGTTGCCCAATCCACCTCAGGTATGTTATAAATGTTAGCAGAACCCCACACAAATTTAACTAAATTATACAAACATGGTTAATGATTAAAAGTAACGCTCTGTTCAGAAATTAGAAAATAAAGCAATTTTAATTCTTTTCTTAATTTGTTTCATTTTTTCTCTTAAAAAAAAACCCCTAAAAGAACCAATAAGAATACCGTTAAAGTACCAGATCAATAAGCAGTATCAGTTGGAGTAGTAGTACCGTTAAAATCTTAATAATACCTATCCCTGTTGTTCTGTGTGATAAAAAAGATGCTGAAATATTAGCCATCATATGTCTTGTCTATGTCTATCCTATTATCCAATTTCCCCTCGGGGAAGAATAAAGTATTTCTGATTCTGATTGATGTTGAATTGTCATCATCGAAGTTGATGTTTTGGATGTTGTAGTCTTTTGCCATGAGGAAGCACTACTTCAACAACGTAGAGACTGGCTTCTTCAAGAAGGTTAAGAGGAAGGTGATCCCCAAGAACCCTATGACAGGTGTGTGGGTATGGTTGGGTGTGTGGGTATGTGTCCATATTTCTGTCTGTTGGATCTTACTACATCAGAAGAGGTCTAGGTTTTCTCATGCTATTTATGTATTTGGTGTGTGTGTTCCAGATACTAGTATGCTGACAGACATGATGAAGGGCAACCTGACCAACGTTCTCCCCATGATTCTGATTGGTGGTTGGATCAACTGGGCCTTCTCCGGATTTGTCATTAGTGTGTTCTCCTGCCATCAATCACATAATCATTAAAGGGACACTGACCAATCTATTTTGTACTGTAGGGCTCCCATTTGAACTCTGCTCTTTGGCACCGCTAAGTTTATGATATAGCCTATTTTCATTCTGTAACTGAATAATAAAAGTTTTGTAGAAATTGTTTGTATGTATTTTAACAGTTTCAGTATTTGGGAGCCATTTGGGGGTTAAGTTGAGATTCAGGATTCTGTGAGGATATGCAGTTGATACCATACCTCTTCCCATCCTCTCAAATAATTTCTTGGAGCCTGGAATGAAACTCCATTAAATCACTCTTTTTCCTTTTTGGTTACACAAGGAATAGTGATTCTGAAAATGGATGTGAAATGAAAATCTAAAACTCTGGTTTATAGCAAGTATCCATTGGATTATCACAGGTTTGCGCAACCATATAATTAGCTTGACTAGGCCACAGAATCTGCAAGGCGCCTTATACAGGAAACTGTCTAAAACACCTGGAAAAAACTGCCATGAATGGGAAATAGCTTTCATCAGTTTTAGCATTCAAATCAAATTTTTATTACTCTGTGACAGCCTTGTCCACATTGTAATGCAAAACTGTGACCTTTTAAGTTCTGGTCTGTTTATATTTGTCTGTCCTGGTCTTGTGAAACTGAATATAAAAAAAATCCCTTTATCAAACTTCTCTCACAGGCTTGTGTTTGTTAATGATTGTTTTGATTTTTCTTTTCCAGCCAAGGTGCCATTCCCTCTGACCCTGAGATTCAAACCCATGTTGCAGAGAGGAATAGAACTGCTCAGCCTGGATGCGTCATGGTAGGGAGCTGTATACACCTTAAGCCAGAGATACACTAGATTTTTAACCAAGTGGTCGCATAGACCGGCTGCGTCGTGAATGGAATTGTACACATACTAGCCTATGTATTTTGCATGTTACTGGAGGATTCCACAAGAGGGCGCACTAGAAAACCAAGGCTATAAATAGACAAAACACATCATTGGCACCACCGTCCCCACTGTTTCCCCAACATTTTTCGCCGTGCACGGACGTAATGGTCTCAGAGTCTTATTTTCGTTTTAACTTTATTGAAAAACATTTTTTCAAACAAAACATTTTGCAAACATGAGTTTCTCAGGGAATGAACCTTCTTCAATGCAATATAACACAATACAAATAATCGAACCAAAAAAAGATAGAAATTAGATCCATGAGAGAAACACACAAAAATAGACTTGTTTCCATTTATTTTTGCAGGCTTCCATGTCAACTTCTAAAATGGTACTGATCTCACACCAGCTATTCTGACACACATATTTGTCACTGCAGTGGCAATGACACACCGTACAGATGCGGGTAATTGCAGACTCCTCATACTGCCCCTACCGTTCATGTGCGTATTGCATCTTGTGGACGCGTAGCGTTAATTTCTGA
Organism: Lampris incognitus; assembly: GCF_029633865.1. Taxonomy (NCBI): domain Eukaryota; kingdom Metazoa; phylum Chordata; class Actinopteri; order Lampriformes; family Lampridae; genus Lampris; species Lampris incognitus. The sequence continues at coordinate 39,191,524 of NC_079212.1, forward strand.
GGACGTGCACAGGATACGCGAGGTAGCCATCATGGTATTTACACTGTCCATAATGGTATTTAGTAGTTATTAAGTGATAGCACATATTTTAGATCCAATGCTTACATATGATAACTAGGTTAAGTAAATAAACACGTGCAACAATGTGCCTGACTTGCTTATAACTTACCAACCACTGTGTACAAGTTTGGTTCTCTGTCCAAATAGCTTACTGGTATCAGTAAAATGTGACTTTACATCAGTTAGAGACTCATGAGGTGTTTTCAGATTTTGAGAGTCATCATGTGGAATGAAGATTTCTAATCAGAGTTTTTGCTCATTTTGATTACTTGTTGTAAATTGTCTGTGTTCTGTTAGGTCAGTGTTGTGAATGGCCTGTGTTGTGATTTGTTGGTATTGTATTTCCTAGGGTGAGCTCAGCATCCTGGTACTTCTTGAATGTGTTTGGACTGAGGAGCATGTACAGCCTGATACTGGGACAGGACAACGGTGAGTTGAACCCTAGATGAATTAATTTGAAGGTGGGTCATTATTGATTTGGATGAAGAACATTAATCATCCCTGTTAGAGCTCCCTGGCTGAAATGTCTCTTATTTCAGCTGCTTGATCTGTATTGGTATGACTGATATTTTCTCAGACTAATTGAATTGAAAGCCTGTCTAGTAATGTGTTTTGTAGGCTGTCTAAAATACTCAGATGTAGACATTTTGATCAGTCACATCACATAAATATGTATACAATTGTGTGGAAAGAATGGTTAAGGAAGAATATATAGTTTGAAGTATGTTGGTGTTTTGTGGATAAAGTTGACTTGAAACTCAATTTAACTTTAAATCTGATGCCGTGTATGCCCAGCCGCTGACCAATCAAGAGTCATGCAGGACCAGATGACAGGAGCGGCCATGGCTATGCCACCTGACCCCAACAAGGCTTTCAAGGTCAGATGTCAAATAATATCCATCGTGTTAGCTAGACCATCAGTCCTCCCTGCTCTATGTACTATAGTGATGAGACTAACAATTCTGTGTGTATGTGTTTTTTTGGGTTTTTTTTTGCAGAGTGAGTGGGAAGCGTTGGAGATTGTGGAACATAAGTGGGCATTGGAGAACGTGGAGGATGAGCTCATGTCCAGAGACCTTAACTTTGGAACCTCTTTCAGCCGGGACATCAAATCCACCATATTCTAGAACTCAGATGGAACACCGAGCAGATTGCTTCTGGAACGCTCTGAGGTTTCAAACCCTCCTATTTTTTTTTAAGAACTGCCCCTACTGTGAACTGTGCTCAAGACCATTCAACAGACCAGAAGCCCAATTATCGTTGTTATTATTATTATTACGTATTCTTTTGAACACCACTGGATTCTACACTGGAGTTTGAAGGCAATCACAATCCAGAACTTAAGACCAGTACTGTTCTGAGGTTTCTATCAGCCCTGTTTGGTCTTGAATACTAAAGTGGGTGGGTGAGTAAGTGATCAAACCAACAGTCCAAGCCAGCATTAGAGGTTCCAGCACCATGTTGTCCTATACACATAATGGGCCCAGTTGTAACCTTTTGCTGGTACTTGGGAAGCTCCCCAAAGCAGCCCACATGAGCCTGGCATTCAGTATTAAGACCAAGATACACAAGGCAGTACAGGTGGTCTCTTTTAACTGTGATCAGTAGTATTTTAACCTGCCATCTCCCGTTATGTCCTCAATAGTCACACCATCTATCAGAACATATAACTTCTCAGAGAACGTCAAGTCGTTAGTAGTTTGACCAAACACCTGGAACTCAAAACAGTAAAAATGTGTTGTCTTTCAAGGCAATAAACCTCAGTGAATGTCTGTAGATTCATGATGCTTTGATGGAGCCCTGTGCCTGTCTTACGTGTTTGCTTTTGTTTTCGAAGACTAAATGTGGAACAAGCATGTTTTTGCTTTTGTTTGCATTGTTTAAGGCTCTTCCTTTTACTGTACAGAGATGGTGTGATGCAATCAGCTGTATCACTGAAATGTTCTGAATAATTCAAGGTGCCTGCAGGTGTGTTTTGAGTATCTACATGCAAAACAAAAAATTCTGCTGTTATACTGGGCCTGGGGCCCAGCAGCCGGAGATGTGGTCTGATAATGTTAAAACTCCATAGTCTCGTGGACAAATGGGGTTAAATGTGTCAATTCCTGTGTCTTCAAAACAGTGGTTTGGCCTTCATCTCTGTGCTGTGTTCTGTCTGTCCTGAACAGTTTCAAAGTGTCCTGTTGTCTTTAGGGTGTTATTTAAAAATGTGAGATCTAAATATATAAATTACTCATGCAGAGAAATACAGGTGTGGGAGCAAAGATGGGCTGTTTTAGTGCCTTGTCTAAGAGAGAGAAGTTGTGAGTGAGCCTCATGATGTCACCAATAAATGATATGAAGTGTTTTTGTGTGGGAAGGAGTCATTTGGAAGATACTGGGTCTCGGTTCACAGCGTTTACAGCAGTCACACTATTTGAGTTCCCAGGCAGTGCAATGAGAATATTGGTGTTAGAATGACCACCAATGGTAGAATGGTTCTGTATCTTATTTCCTACAGTATGTCACTAAATACTGATTATATATAGAGATTAGAGATCAAGTTATGTAAAAATTTTTTGTATTTCACAAAATTATTGATGGGGATATCTTCAAAACCCAATAACATGCCTTCCTCAGTAGTAATGTGTATCGTTATTGCAAATACAAAGGTCTACAGATGATGGTGCAGCCAGTTAATTGTGGGTGGCTCTGCACACACTGGGTCCCCCTGGAGAAACCTCCAGGTGAGAGGTGGTTAGCGATTTCAGTTTTATTGAAACAAGGTTGTCTGCCATACCCCAGTTTATGTGAAACTGGAAAAACGTGGCATCTTCTGTTAAAGAGTTTTCAATATCAGGACCACTTGACTAACAATGAACCACCTTTTGTTCTGCACAGTTAATGACAGCCTCCTTGCATGTCTTTCAATGAAAATTAAGAAAAGAAAAAAAAATCAAGAGCCCAGGTACTGCTTCTCTATATGCTCTATATGGTGATCAAAACACCAAAGTTTTATTGCAAATTAAACCAATACAACAGGGGCCACAACTGACACCCCTGCACAAATACAACCAGAGAGAAAAGATTAAAAGGTACATTTCCTTTAAACTGATGAATGGGGACAGGGTACTAAACTTTATCGAGCAGGACAGGATGATTTTTTTTTTTACATCAAAATACAAAAATCTCCATCTCTTAATAAAGCATTAACGTCAATAACATCAAGCATAACTTCAGAGCTGAATGCAAGCAGACATCCCCAAGCTAAAACCATCTCACCTCCATCAGCTCAAGACAGGCAGGGAAGAAGGTCTAAAGATAAACTGTGTGTGTCAGATGGGATTTGTTTATGGCTGTCTACGCAGGGCAGTGGACTGGAGGGCCTGGGCTTGGGAATGAAGCCACCCTGCTGAAGTGTCCTTGAGCAAGACATCCCCCTGCAGGTTCCAGGGATTTTCTTCTGTAGTCCAGTTATGACAATGCTATCATAGGATGTGCAAGTGAAAACCTCACTGTGGGTGCTACACATTGGTGGTGGTTAAAGTGAGTTACCCCCTTCAATGTGAAGCGCTTTGGGTGTCTGGAAAAGCGCTACATAAATGTAATGATTATTATTATTATGGGGACCAATAAATTATCACATCAACTGTGATCATATTCCTTGTGTTCAGAGCCATTACTGATCCGATATTCAACTCCAGGGGTTTAAATGTAGATAAATGTATTCATGTCGTAAACCTCACCCTGCAGAACCCTCACACCCCATCTCCTCAGCTCACTGGGTGAAACACTGAGGTCTTGCTACTCAGTCTCTTCACCAAATAGCATTTAAGAACAAATTGAGGAGAGGAGGAAGTGATGATGGGTTTATTAGCCAGCCCACCCACCCGACCCCCAAGGCCAGAACTTTTAAGACATACACTACCGTTCAAAAGTTTGGGATCACCCAAACAATTTCGTGTTTTCCATGAAAAGTCACACTTATTCACCACCATATGTTGTGAAATGAATAGAAAATAGAGTCAAGACATTGACAAGGTTAGAAATAATGATTTGTATTTGAAATAAGATTTTTTTTACATCAAACTTTGCTTTCGTCAAAGAATCCTCCATTTGCAGCAATTACAGCATTGCAGACCTTTGGCATTCTAGCTGTTAATTTGTTGAGGTAATCTGGAGAAATTGCACCCCACGCTTCCAGAAGCAGCTCCCACAAGTTGGATTGGTTGGATGGGCACTTCTTTGAGCAGATTGAGTTTCTGGAGCATCACATTTGTGGGGTCAATTAAACGCTCAAAATGGCCAGAAAAAGAGAACTTTCATCTGAAACTCGACAGTCTATTCTTGTTCTTAGAAATGAAGGCTATTCCATGCGAGAAATTGCTAAGAAATTGAAGATTTCCTACACCGGTGTGTACAACTCCCTTCAGAGGACAGCACAAACAGGCTCTAACAGGTACTATTTAATGAAGATGCCAGTTGGGGACCTGTGAGGCGTCTGTTTCTCAAACTAGAGACTCTAATGTACTTATCTTCTTGCTCAGTTGTGCAACGCGGCCTCCCACTTCTTTTTCTACTCTGGTTAGAGCCTGTTTGTGCTGTCCTCTGAAGGGAGTAGTACACACCGGTGTAGGAAATCTTCAATTTCTTAGCAATTTCTCGCATGGAATAGCCTTCATTTCTAAGAACAAGAATAGACTGTCGAGTTTCAGATGAAAGTTCTCTTTTTCTGGCCATTTTGAGCGTTTAATTGACCCCACAAATGTGATGCTCCAGAAACTCAATCTGCTCAAAGAAGTGCCCATCCAACCAATCCAACTTGTGGGAGCTGCTTCTGGAAGCGTGGGGTGCAATTTCTCCAGATTACCTCAACAAATTAACAGCTAGAATGCCAAAGGTCTGCAATGCTGTAATTGCTGCAAATGGAGGATTCTTTGACGAAAGCAAAGTTTGATGTAAAAAAAATCTTATTTCAAATACAAATCATTATTTCTAACCTTGTCAATGTCTTGACTCTATTTTCTATTCATTTCACAACATATGGTGGTGAATAAGTGTGACTTTTCATGGAAAACACAAAATTGTTTGGGTGATCCCAAACTTTTGAACGGTAGTGTAGAAACAAAAACAAAAGATTTAATTTACAGAAGCGGATGTCATCTCTATTTAACATCCGGCTTATTAACAGCTTTAATGTGATAAAATAGACCAGGAGAGTAGCTGCGGGAAACATTTGGTCCCTTTGGTTTCTATGGAGTCTTTCAAATTAACTCTTTACTTGCCCCAAGAAGGCTTTTGCTGAGCTAGTACTCCCTTTTCAGCACTGCCCTGCTTCACATTCAAACAGTAACACACATTCACACATCGGTCTTTCATGACATCACAACTGCTTTTATGAGTAAAAAAAAATGTTTTTAAATTGAGGCTCTTGATCAGGATATTAACAAATAATGAGTACCCTGGGAATTTTCCCCAAACACCATCTTTACTATTCAAGCAATCACGCAAGCTGCATTTTCCATAGCGCTTTTCTAGCTTCAACAGCCACGCAAAGCGCTTTACAATTAATTCTGACACACACACACACACACACGCAGATTTGGCCCTGCGGGGACGGGGGTGCGACTGAATATGACACTTTCACACCCCCTGTGTGTCAAACGTAAGATGTGACCGACAGCCGCGGTGTTACAAGCTGCACTCACATATGATGGAGAACTACTACTTAACAGGATATGACACAGGCTGTTTTCACCTAAGCCCGTTTTCACTGTATCAACGGTCAAACTTAATTAACTTCCGTATTCAGACAGAAGTGAATTACCCAACAGCCAACAGGCTGAAGGTGAGAAACCTCGACTCCTGCAGCAACGCTTGCAAGATTCAAAGCAGGAATCTTCTGCTCACCAGCTGCTAACCAGACTCCACAACATGAGAATCCTACAGTTCAGTCTCTGCAGTTTGGAAAAGCTGACACTGTTGGCGCTACAATCCTTCTCCACGTCGCCACCGGCTGGTCTGCACATCAGCCATGGCGACGCCATAGAAGGACGCCATTACACACATTTACACAAAGAACTTAATTCTCAACGAGGTACAGTAATATCGTCCAACTTCGACAAACCATCTACGGCTGTGGAAAAAAATAAGCTGTTCGTCGATTCCATTTCCCTAAGCAGCTCAGTCCCCTACCCCCCATCCAAAAAGAGGTAAAACAAAATTCGATTAAATTTACCTTTGTCTTAAAGTTCAGGCCTTTTAGAGGAAAAGTAAAACTCACAAAAGCAACAAGACAACAAGAGAGCAGAAACCCAGCCCTGACACACACACACACACGCACACACCTATCAGTTCATTCCAGGCCACCAAGCCCCATCATCTAAACAGAATGATGTGCATGTTCAGAGTTAACAGCAGAGGTTTTGAGCTTCCCTAAAGATATATAATTTTGATATTGACCAACTACACAACCGGAGTATGTGAGCTGTTAAGTCCTCCAAACTTTCCTGTGATTCTTCAATCAAATTCAGGAAGAAAAAAAAAAAAAAACTGTAAAGCGCTTTGGGTGTCTAAAAAAGCGCTATATAAATGTAATGATTATTATTATTATAAAAAAAACAACAACATACAAACCTGACGAGAACTTGTTCAAACATTGGAACAGTTGTCTAGTTGCGGTTGTTTTAAGTATCTTTTAGGCTGAACCAAGTTCTCCCCGGGTAGTTGAAATGAACTGTTTCAGGTCTACTCAAGCCCAAGGGCTGGTGAATTAGGCTGCAGATACATAGGAACAGGAAACCAGATGACCACCGGTGACCAGATTAAAGCTGGTTATTTGGCTGTAGCTGCAAAGTTAGATCTGGTAGAACACACACCCACCCACACCCACACACACACACATACATCTGACTTAGCCGTTTGAGACCCGGATGTGTGATGTTTTTCTGTAAAAAGGGAGGACTGTGATTCTGTGAGGTCACTTCCTGTCCAGACATCCATGAGAAGGTCAGACTTAAGGTTTTTCTGTGGCCCTGAACCAGGCCTCAGGTTACGAGATCAAACTTGCTGTTCCTATGTGACTGCAGTGGACAGACGGAAGAGAGGAAATCATGGTAGGCACCAAGGCTGTTGTAACCAAACAACCTTCAGTATACACCACCACCACCACCACCACCACAACAGCCATTACCACGGAGACCAACGGCCGTTCCCATGGTTACCATACACAACACGTTGGCAACACGACCCCCCTGTCCCCAAGCGACAAAGAAGAAAAAACAGGTGGGGCTGGGCAACAGTGAAATGTGGCGGCAGCAGATTGGATGAAGGTGTTTTGGGGCGGGAGGGGCAACGATGAATGCTATTGGTCCTTCTTATCAGATTCTGGGGAGTCCTCTTTTGACTCCATCGCCTCTGGAGAAACTTCCTCATACCTGGAAGGAAGGAGAGGGTGAGAAGATAGAATGATGAAGGGGGGGAAGGCAGAGGAGAAAAACAGAAGAAAAAACAGGTTTATTTAACCAACACAATGTATTAATGATTAAACTACATCTGCAGAAATTCAAACTTTCATAAGTGGAGCAAAAGTAGTTAATTCTCCCATTTATTAATTTATTAATGTTCTGCTCATTTTTCATAGGAGATCATGCAACCTGCTGTAGCAGCAGAACAATCTAGAAGAAACCAACTGTTCAGGTAGCAGGTAGTAAAAAAATTTAAAACAACAGATTATCTGACTCTAGAAAGTACCATTCCAGAGAAAAACACAATTTTTCAGCTATTTGGTTGTGTTGGGTTACACAGTAGTGTGAAGAAAAATCAAATCATCTGGTTTCATATGTATTTTTAAAATGTCAAACAGTCAAGATCCCTGCCAAAACAAGAAAGACCTAAGAAGGTAAAATTCATGATTTTAGTTTTAAAGCCACAAATTTTTCCATGTATTATGGGTTTAGTTTGTTTAGTCCTACTGGTCATAGCTCCACCTAGCTTGTACTCCTTCTATTGATGCACTCAGTGTTTCCCAACTGCCAGTGCTAGGCTGTGTTTTCAATATGCAGATAGCAAGACTGAATTACTTCACAAGACATGACCAATGCTCATCTTTCTGCCATACCTGGTTGTAAACCAGCCATGAAATTGAGTTTGCACAAAATTCCCAAAGACGAAATTTGTTGGAACGTGTGGGCATCTTTCCTTACACAACACTAGGCTGCGGCACTTGAGCTTGACAGTGTGTTCTCATGCAGTCTGTCTCAGAAGGAATTACAATCTTAAATTATTACTTGCTAAGGATTCGCCAAGCATGTTAAATTGATGAACAAAAAACAGGTAAGATGCCAAAACGTTACCGACCATAAGTTATCTTGAACCTTGCAAAGCTCAGTTTAAACTGTGTGGTTTAACGGAACAAACATTAGCACAGAGCCACTGTCATCTAAACTGTTTTGTGTCTTCGTGACTTAGCCTGCTCATCTATGTATCTGTTACTGTGTGGTCTCATCTCACTTAGGCTGCCACAACACAACATTGCCACAAGTCTGTGCATTTTCAAGTTCAAGTTGACAATTCCTCCCCATGATAAGTTTGTGCATCTACTACTACTACTACTTTTGGCTGCTCCCGTCAGGGGTCACCACAACAATCATGCGTTTCCATTTCTTCCCGTCTTCTGCATCTTCCTCTGTCATGCCAGCCACCTGCATGTCCTCTCTCACCACACCCATAAACCTCCTCTTTGGCCTTACTCTTTTCCTCTTCCCTGGCAGCTCCATATTCAGCATCCTTCTCCCAATATACCCAGCATCTCTCCTCCACACGTCCAAACCATCTCAATCTTGTCTCTCTTGCTTTGTCTCCACACCGTCCAACCCGAGCTGTCCCTCTAATATACTCGTTCCTAATCCTGTCCTTCTTCGTCACTCCCAATGACAATCTTAGCATCTTCAACTCTGCCACCTCCAGCTCCGCCTCCTGTTTTTCCGTCAGCGCCACCATCTCCAAACCATACAACATAGCTGGTCTCACAACCATCTTGTAAACCTTCCCTTTAACTCTTGCTGGTACCCTTCTGTCGCAAATAACTCCTGACACTCTTCTCCACCCACTCCACCCTGCTTGCACTCTCTTCTTCACCTTTCTTCTGCACTCCCCGTTACTTTGGACAGTTGACCCCAAGTATTTAAACTCATACGCCTTCGTCAACCTCCACTCCTTGCATCCTTGCCATTCCGCTGTCCTCCCTCTCATTCATGCATAGGTATTCCATCTTGCTCCTACTGACTTTCATTCCTCTTCTCTCCAGTGCATACCTCCACCTCTCCAGGCTCTCCTCAACCTGCTCCCTACTCTCGCTACAGATCACAATGTCATCCACAAACATCATAGTCCACGGAGACTCCTGCCTGATCTCGTCTGTCAACTTGTCCATCACCATTGCAAACAAGAAAGGGCTCAGAGCCGATCCTTGGTGTAATCCCACCTCTACCTTGAACCCATCTGTCGTTCCAAACGCACACCTCACCACTGTCACACTTCCCTCATACATATCCTGCACCACTCCTACATACTTCTCTGCAACTCCCGACTTCCTCACATAATACCACACCTCCTCTCTCAGCACCCTGTCATATGCGTTCTCTAAATCCACAAAGACACAATGTAACTCCTTCTGGCCTTCTCTATAGTACTTCTCAATCAACATTCTCAAAGCAAACATCACATCTGTGGTGCTCTTTCATGGCATGAAACCATACTGCTGCTCGCTAATCACCACCTCTCCTCTTAACCTAGCTTCCACTACTCTTTCCCATATCTTCATGCTGTGGCTGATCAACTTTATACCTCTGTAGTTTTTGATAAGTTTGTGATAAGATGATAAGTTTGTGCATATTTTAATAAATGTACCAATTCTCCTCCAGTGTTTTATGTCAACCTCTCAATTAAAGTCTGTTGTGATAAACAGAGACATAATCACTTCAAGGGTATATAGCCAGATGGGGTGAAATCATTGGTGCATAAAATCAATTTATTCAGTGGGGAAACATGGCAAAAACGAGTCCAATTGATTCGATTAAGAACAAAACAAATTCCCAAACAATTCTAAACAAATTAAAGTCACTGGAAAGAGTCTTAAATCAATATCCAATGAGAGCTGAGTAGACAGACAGCTACTGGGACTGATATCCAGCCAGACTGTCCAATGTGGGGTGGAGCGGGTGAAGCAGTTGGGAAAGTCTGGGCTACGTAATACATTCCTTATACTCGATGTTTTGAGTGTTGAAACTCTGAAGTGACTGTTCGGCCAGTCTTCACTGAAGAAAAAGAAATGGGAGATTAGACTGTGAACTAGCAGTAGGCTTGGCTTTACTTACACCAGAAACCACTGCATCACCATGCTACAGTCTAGTTGTTGAGCGAATAGCTATAATGAGGTAGGCCGGGCATATAGGGGTACCAATATGTAATCGGCTACTGATTGACAGTGTTACTGAAACAGCTGCGGTCAACTTTTCAGCAGCAAGCGAGGGAACGAGGTGACTGGGGTCAACTTCGCTTGACTTCTTGTAGAAACAGATCTTGAGTAACTGGCTTTGTGTTACTTGAGGTTTGAATGTACGGAGAGACACAACCTGAAATTATGACTAGTCTCTACATAACTGCAACTTTGCTTTGAAGCCATTTATTATGTTATCAAAACTTGCATAAAATTTAGACTCAATATAAATGCTTGTAAAAACTTGCAGGATTTAGAAAAATAACAATGTTGCCTTACATTTTCCAAGAAAATTAAGCAAAAGATGATTCGTGATTATTGCATGCAAATTATGATGAGGTGAAAAGAATACTTAGAATGCGGTTTGTTTCATTTGGTTTGGCTACTGATTAACTTTTATATAATCTTATTTGAATGTCAACTATTTTCTGTGGGTAACTTTATAATGAGTGTTTTTTGGTACATACCCCAGTCTAAGATTTAGGGTTTTCGTTTCTGCGTCATAGTGCAGTCGAAGGCACTGGCACTAGGATCACAGCACAAATTGATAAGATGTGGCCAATACTTTTTTGCTAATTTCGGGACATGCTGCGCTGGCGGTAATCGGGTGCAACGGAGGCGCAGTTGTTAAAGGCTAGGACTAGAAGGAATAAATTATCCGTAGGAGTGGTTGGGGCTGTCTTCTATTACGGCCGCTCAAATCAGCTCCTCTCAATCCTTTTAAAAGCAGCGCGCTCCGTGTCATGGCGAACTGCCTATTTTGTAATGGACGGGGGAAGTCCAGACCAGCTAAGGCAGAAAAGCTTCTCCCAGGAGGAAACTCTTGTCTTGTTCGGGAGGTGCAGAGTTGCCAAGTGTGTATACCACAGATGTTAACACCAATTACAATGTGATATGAGACAACACGCAAACATGATTTGACAGGCGACCATTTAACTCTTTCTCTCTTTCCTGCGCTTTCTATGAACACAGCAGGAGACCTTAAACCGCTGTGATCATGGATCAATTAGCCTGGCAATCAGTTTGTTCTTTCAGTTGAATGAGGTTAATTGAAATATTGAAATCCCCGTCACCATGGTTTCCATGTGTAATTACATATTGACTGTTTTATGCTGGAAGTAAATGACACACTTGCAGATATTTTGGTTTGTGATTAAAAAGGTTTAGGACAGTACTTATTAGTTAAATTATTTGCAAAATGGGCCAAAATAACATACACAAAAGTGGCGTGTGTGATTTTTGGATAATTCTATGCTTAGTGCGCCTTTGCCTAAAGCCTGGAAACTACCACACAACACCTGCGTCTGCGCTAAGACATGGTCTGACCAGGTAAAGACGTAGGCATAATATTTGGTTTTATCTGACACCGCACTAGCACTGTTCCCTCCGATTTTGACTGGCACACCCTCTACGGCGCCCCCATGCCCATTCCGACGCAAGCGATGTCATGGCGAGCCCGGAAAATAGCAAACACACCCAAGCAGGAGAAAAACCCATCTTACGCCAAACGAAATTCTCACTACATCTGCGTTAGCGCGACCACCAGCCTTGCCCATCTGGAAACTAGAGCCCATAGTCTCAAGATAACACTGAAGTGTGACAGGAACACAACATTAGGCACATTTAGTCAGGCGGTTCAGTAAAGGTGAAGGAGTGTGACTTGTTGAGATGTGTGGATAATCCACTCCTCTTTGTGGATGCAAATTGATACAAGAGGAAGGCGTACAGGGAGCCAGTAGGAGTCACAAGAAACAAAGATTACAAACTATATTACGTCGATAGTATTGGATGCACTGACAAATTGATGAATAAATGGATATGTGATATCCTTGATACCTGCCAACACAGATCGATGGCTGGATGAGCAAACATATTAATGGATAGATCTAAAGACAGATGAGAGCTTGATGGAACAATAGAGAGATGGCTCTAATTTTGCCGTTTACCTGCCCAGGTAGCAAACGGACTGTAAAGCAAATAAATAAGCATGTGGCTAAAAAGATAATTAACAAACTAAGAGAGATGGAGAGTCTGACAAACAAAAGAAGGTGGATGGTCAGGTGGCTCCAGTCTTCTTAATGGGCTGTTTACCTGCCCAGGTGAGAGAGAGAGGGGAAGTAGGGGAGGGGCAGGGCCTCTACATGGAGGTGGGCTGTAACCGACGACGGCGGGGGGAGCCTGTCGCCATAGAGACGGGGTCCATGGAGCTAGCCAGGCTGGCGGGTGAGCCACTGACAGTTGGGAAAGAGGTCAGCCGGGGAGAGCTGGGGAGAACTTCCTCTGATGACTCATAGCTAACCAACAAGATAGACGCATAAAGGAGGAGACAGAAACATCAGGAAGGAGATACAGAGGAGACCGGGTTGAAATGAGGGTGGGAGGGAAAAGAGGAAAACAAAGAGACAAAGGAAAAGAAGAAAAAGAAAGCAGACAATATAGAAAGTCCCCAAAGAATAGAGGTTAATTTAATTCAAAGAGAAGGGTGAGGAGAGGGGGAGAAAAGGAGAGAAAGTGAGTTGGATTGAGAGACACAGAGGTAGGTAGAATGGGAAAATTATGTAAACTAGCTTAATCTTCATTGCTAATGGCTTGCAAAGAGTTCTGTTGATTATGGAATGTAGAATCTAGAGACGAAAAAGGTGGAGACAGGAGAGGAAAAAGAGAGATAGGAGAAGATATGGAGGAGTTGACGCGACGGGTGGAAGAGGGGGGAAAGAGGAGACCAGACAGGAAATGATGAGGGCTGAAGAAGTGATGAGAGCCTGGCCTATCAGAGACAATTACAGAGCTGTGGGAACGAATGAAATCTCAGAGACAGCTAGGCATCCAAACTCTTAACCAATCAGATTGGATTTCAGTGCCAGCTAGAAACTTCTGGCTTGTAGATTCTGGAGGTGGGGGGTGGTCTGAATTTGGCTGGAGGAGGTAGGGGATATGGATTAGCTGTTGGAGGGGTGGGGGCTATGTTACACCTCAAGCAGACCGAAACAAGGCTAGACAGACAGGAGGAGTATCCGCTTGATCCGGTTTAACCCCGAGTGGTGTTCAACTTCACATTTCTGAGTTAAATATACCAACGTTCATCACTACTGGACTATTTGGGAGCTACTACTGGCCAATCTGTGGACCAAAAGCACACTTTGAGGACTACCTAAGGGGCGTCCTGGTGCCTCATCACTACATCCAGGGTTTGAATTTCCCTATTCTCTTTACCCTATTTCCTGTCTGTCTCTACTGTTCTGGACAATAAAGGATAAAGTTGATAAAATAAGTCCTCCAACATACAAACTGAACGAGAAGATGAGGAAGATCCAAGTCATGTTTCAGTCAGCATGAGTCTTATCATATCTCACTGGACATTGTACCCTGGGTTTTAGAGACTTTATATTCTTTCCATTATACAATTTAAGTGTAAATTCTTTCTCTAAGTTTTAAACTAGATTTATAGCTACCACCCTGAAGATTTACATGCAAACAGATATCCTTTTAGATACTTTCCATCACTGTCGTATTTAAGACAACAGCTAATCCTGGAATTTTTTTTAGCTGCTCATTTTCATGGTGACTGTCTGGTAGGATTTTCCCCGGAAAAATTATATGGTATATTTTACATCTTCACCATAGCAGCAAAATGTAGGAGAATAAGTCTAACAACTCTTGCCTTTATGCTGTATCAATCGATTTAAAATGGTAGAATCTTAAACATAAAAATGAGAAAGAAAAAAAATCAAATAAGAATAATCTTGCATATCAAATAATGAAAATAAAATGAAGTCAGGAACAAAAAATTGCCACCGCAGCAAAGGGTAGATCATGGAAGTAAACACTGAACATCGACTCAGGTTTGTTTTCGCTGAACTAACATTGTGCTTTGGAGGTGGAGAGGGACTTGTTCCTCTTGACTTTGACACATTCATCATACTTGGTTATGAGCTTTAGCTTGAAAATATTCTTAGTGTTGCCAGACTTTACTACAATCTCTTTCCTGCAAACTTTACACACAATAGTTTTTTTTCTATTCATGTGCCTGAAACTGAATCATTTCAAAACAGAATTTACATGATCTTTTTTAGGTACCACTTCAACAGCGCTTGAATCACTTCCACACCTATTAGGCTCTTCCTCTACCATGCTGACAGCTATGAGGAAGCTCATACAAGCTGGTAAAACTGCTCTTAAATAAGCAGTACAGAGAGCAGTGTGATGGAGTGCTAAGAAATTGGAGAGATTTCAAATAGTCGGGGGAGAAAACTCGAGTATTGTTTTTCCAAATCAATCAACGGAATATCGTTCAAATTGATGTGCATGAAACATCGCCCAGCTCTTTATGAAACCATATTTAGCTCAAAAGGCACCTAGCTGACCAAGCTACTGAAGAGGTCAGTCCTCATGCTGATCAATAAGAACAAACAGGCCTGGTTGCTATGGTTACTCACCTGAACATCTCTGTAAGCTCTCCTTTGAACAGAGCTACGATTACTGGGAAGCCGACACAGGCTGGTACCAGGTACAGCAGGGCTGGCTGCAGGGAGAGACAGAGAGGTTAGAGAGAGACAGATGGGGTTAAAGAGACACAACGACACAAACATGCTGGACACAGAGGGAGAGAGAGATAGGTTAGAGACACATAGGTAAGAAACAGACAGAGGAAGACAGATTAGAGACACTGACAGAAACAGACCGATTAGAGAGACAGGTCCGAGTCAAAGAAACAGACAGATGTGTTAACGACGGGTGAATTAACCCGAGGGTCGTTTGAGATTTTTACTACATTTCTTTTCGTGAGGTTTTCCGCAATTATAGTACCGATATGTCACCATCAGACAATTATAACTGCTCCCTCCCTGTCTGTATGTTGTGGTTCTTGTGGGTGGATACTGGTAATCCTACAGCATTGTCCCAAATACAGTGGAAATGGTTTATGGGGATCACATCTGTCCAAGTCCATATGATTACTATAAGTGGTCAAACACGGCTGGATTTGTTTTTGGTTTTTTTTGCTTGTTTGTTTTGTTCACTTAATATAATGTACTGAAACAAAACGTTCGTATTTTATGGGATTTAATTGACTGAAGGACAGTAGTAGTAGTATTGACTGAAGGACAGTAGCCTACTGTCTGCTATTTTACTGTAACAAAATCTCAGCTGCTTCAAACAGGAATTCAAAATTTGACTATAGGTTAGCCTATAGCAACATTGCTTGGCATTGCCTAAGGTACATTTTTAATAACAGCATGCAGAGGCCTAAAAATGAGAGTAAGCTTTTAACACCTCAAGCTACCTGGTGATTTCAGAGGTAGATTTCAGATTTTCAGAGTGGAGGTGGTGCCATTCAGTATTATGGGAGTAAGTGAAAAAATTATTTAACAATAGATGTCCTGTATTACCTTAAGATGACTGTTTGGTCACAATAACTGGATTATTTAAACAGTGTTGGTTATAAGAATGAACTCTGTCTGGCTAATTTTGATCAGTATAATTGGCTCATCACTATAACCATAACCACTATAAGCAATTTCCACAGCATCACATTTTTGATTTGGAGTCCTCCAGTTAAGTGAGAAACTTGAGCAATTTTTTTTCATTTCATAGTTAAATGCAGTCAAGTAAAACATTATGAGCAAATCAGATGTTTATTTGACCACTAACTTCTCAAAGGAAATAACCATTGTATTATTGTGGAAACTTAAATATGACTCTTTACTTGAGAAGTTTTAAACAACTCCCATAATCCTCATCTTCCATTAAAGGAGACTGTTATGTTGTCACCACAACTTTGCCGTGGGACTGTGAGGAATTTGTCTTTGTAGTTTGACAAGTCAACCTACAGATCACAAATGCGCACTGCTGGTACCAAGCTCTGCATGAGACAACCTGTAAGAGGATACCTGTGCATGTTTGAAGGTGTGCATGACGAAGATGGTGAGGCCCAGGCCGAAGATATAGGCCAGGAAACTGGAATAGAAATATGTCCTACTGTTCTTCTTTAGACTGGAGGTGAGGGAGACAGAGAAAGAGAATATTTAATAATGGCTAGGGGGAGATAATACTTGAGACTTAAGCAACGACCAAATAGTTAAGTCCTCTAGACCAGTGTTTCTCAACCCAGTCCTCAAGGACCCCCTATCCTGCATATTTTCTTTGCAACCCTGTTTGTAGTTATTCAACCAATCAGCAATGAATTTTGTCAGATGTTGCACACCTTGCATAATTAAGTGCTGAGAGATGATTGGTCGAGTAAGTACAAGCAGGGCTACCTATGCAGGGTTACAATGAAAATCTGCAGGATAGGGGGTCCTTGAGGACTGGGTTGAGAAACACTGCTCTAGACTCTCCTTCAAGAGCTAAAAGAGCGATAAAGAGAAAGAGTTGCTACCTGACATCAAAGCGCAGCAGCAGGGCGATGAAGATCCCGGGGATTACGATATCCCCAAGTCCCAGCATGGCAAAGTTGCTGGCCTCCAAACCCTTCTCCAACAGGTCCTGAGGAAACACCACTGGAGGGGGTGGGAGGTGGAGGAGGCATAGAAAGAAACCAAGATGGAGAGAAGGTGTGTGTGTGGGGGGGCAAATCTGAGGAAACTCACTCTGACAACTGGCTTTTTCCATTATTCAAATAGATTATTAAAACTTTGTTCCACTGCTAATCCAATTATACTCTAATAATTATCTACATATAAATAAACTAAAAGGCTTATTTTTACAAATACAGTGCTGCTTGAAAGTTTGTGAACCCTCCAGACAGGGTCACTGTTTTTGTAAAAAACATTAAAATAATCTTATTACACATACATCCAAATCCCAATTTGTAAAGCACACCTTCCAAATAATGGAAACACACACAAAAAGAGATATATTTTCATTATTTAATTCAACAAAGGTGGTTTATTTCACAAAAACTGAAAATTTAACATGTGCAAAAGTAAGTGAACCCTTGTATAAGTAGCTTGTGGCTCCTCCTTTTGCAGCCATTACTTCAACCAAACGTCTTCTGTAACCACTAACCAGTCACTCGCATCTGCTTATGGGGATTTTTGCCCACTCCTCCTTGCAGAACTCAGCCAGCTGAGAGAGGTTGGACGGACATCTGGTATGTGCCAACTTCTTCAGGTCTTGCCACAACATTTCAATTGGATTAAGGTCCGGACTTTGACTGGGCCAATCCAGAGTACGAATCCTCTTTCTCTGAAGCCATGCCTTTGTAGTTTTGCTGGAATGCTTTGGGTCATTGTCTTGTTGCACAATCCATTTTCGTCCCAGCTTCAACTCCCTGACTGATGGCAGGAAATTCTGGTCAAGAATTTGTTGATATGCCGGAGAATTCATGGTTCCTTGGATAATATGGAGTCGTCCAGGTCCAGAAGCAGAAAAGCAGCCCCAGACCTTCACATTTGCACCACCATGCTTCACTGTTGGGAGGAGGTTCTTTTCTTCATATGCAGTGTTGGCTTTTCTCCAAACATGTTGGTTTTGATTGTGACCAAATAATTCTATTTTGGACTCGTCTGTCCAGAGAATGGACTTCCAGAAGGCCTCTGGTTTGTCCAAGTGCTCTCTGGCAAAGTTGAAACGGACAGCTTTGTTCTTTTTTGAGAGCAGAGGCTTCCTTCTAGCAACCCTCCCATGAATGTCATGGCTATTCAATTTTCGTCTGATTGTAGACGCATGCACATTTGTCCCAGATGCTACCAGAGAGGTCTGCAACTCTCTAGAGGTGATGTGTGGGTTGGCCTTTACCTGATGTATTATTTTTCTGGTGCATCTGGGTGATAGTTTTGATGGGCGTCCACTTCTAGGCAGAGTTGCTGTCATGTTGACGGCCGTCCATTTGTAAATTATATGTCTTACAGTGGATGGATGGAGCTGGAATCTTTTGGAGATGGTCTTATATCCCTCCCCAGACTGATGGGCTGTCACTACCCTCTTCTTCATGTCCTCGGATATCACCTTTGCTCTCGGCATTGTTGATTTATATGGGACCACAGTGGTTTGGTTGGTTTCCTCTCTCTTTTAATTCGTGCAGGCCAAACCCTTTCCCAAGGATGTCTCATTTCATTGGTCTGCTTAAATGATTAATTAAGCACCCAAATGTGTTTCACCTAAGTCTGTTACCTGCTTGACTTAACCAATGCAGCTGGGGGTTCACTTACTTTTGCACATACCCTAATTCCATGTTTCATGTAGTTTTTGGGCTACTAAAACAAGTCCCACTAAACAAGTAGATGCAATTGATAAACATATATCTGACATTTCATATATAAAAACTGGTGATGATAAAATAAGAAAATCATGGTAAAACAACAGAAACATCTAAACTGCTCAAGGGGTTCACATACTTTCAAGCAGCACTGTATATATCAGAAGTCTCTTCACTTACATTTGATAGGTGCTTCAAAGGACCTGGCAACTGTTACCATGACGTTAGTTCCAAACACCTGGTGGTAAAAGAGATGTATATAAGCAGCATAGAATCTATCTGGTCTGCTTCATTCACTGATGAAGACTGGCTATCTAACCTTCACGTATAACATCACACATCTGCTTTCATCTATGAGAAACCAGCAGAGAGACCGGTGCTATCCAGAGGAAATACACACACTTGGCCATACAGCAGGAAAGACTACTTGGTACCTGATAACAGGGCATGCTTATTTTTCTCTACTACATTACTGTTCAACATGCTTCATATTAGCGTTTTATGTTCTATTGCTTGTTAGCATCTCACAGCTCATCCGCCTATTTGAATGGTCAAAACATCGAAGGTGCAATCATGCTTACACAGATGTTTAATATGGAAACAACCACATTTACGTATTATTGAAATGTGATCCCAATGAATTTATAACTGCCTCAATCGGGTACCATTACAACTTACACGTTTCTTACGAGGGTAAAAAGGGCCAAATTAACAGTAAAGCGATACAAGACATTAATCTGGACCTTACTGACTGCAACTATACTTGTCGCTAGAAAACATTAGCCTGTTTTAATATTCTACCTGGAAGCACTGGGCTTTAAGTGATGTCAACAGCAGATTTCCACAACCTCTGGGACCCGATTTGTATCTCTACTGATCTGACATCATATTCAGCTACACTGCCGAAGGCATGGTGGGCCTGGTCACTCCTTTGAGAAGGGATGTTTCACCTTATCACCACTTGTGTTTTATACAGTGGAGCAGAAACCTTTAGGAACACCATATGTTGCTATCAAATAGCAGGAGAATCCAGGTGAAGACTTTTATTGACTGATTTCATGTTTTTATGTACTTGGGCCATTAAGAACGGAAATGGAGAAGGTTATATAAGGGGTTTTAAGCCCTAGGGTCCTAGACATAGATTTTAAAAAGGAGTCACAGAACACAGGATTAGAAATGTGTTTCTTGTATTTTGTGTAGTCTCTACAGAAGCTTGTGTTTCTTACCCAGAAGACATCGTAGACAAACAGGCCCCCCAGCAAGATACAGCCGGTACTGACATTGTTCAGATGAAGCAGCTCCACACCGTTTAGGGCAAACGCCAGGCCAAACAGGTTATTTGCTATCCAGTGCTGTTATAACACAAGAAAAAGGACAAGTTATTGGTCATCTAGTGCTGTGATGTCATTAAGACATTTACTGTCTGTCATTAAAACGCTTGTTGCACTTACTAAGACTTTATTCTGAATAAATGACTGTTGTTTTACTGGTAGTAGTAGTTCACTCATACTCGACATTAATTGGAATACATTAACTTATTTTCAGTTGACCCTGTGTCACACCAACTGCTGATTCAAATTAAAGTACATGTACCCACTATGGTCTACTTTACTAATGTAACAAGCAGAATTCTTTGACCAAACGAGTTTTACCTTTTTGAGCAAATACCAGACTCCTACCACGCTGCTAATGAGCAGACATACCAGGTCTTTGGTGTCAAACTCATAGTTGACTATCTCTGGAATGAGACAGAGACACAGAGAAAGAGAGACACACACACAAAGAAAGAGAGAGAGAGATATTTTTTTTTATTTTACAAAGCCCTTTATTAAACACTAGGTATACAGACAAAAGGACATCAACTACATAATTGCAAGTGAAAACATAAGCCAACAATACAGCCAGGACTTTCCCTTGTTACATCAACTGGAAGGCAAAGACCAGGTCGTCGTCATCTCCCACTGAGCACAATACTCCCCCTATTGCCCATTTAAGGCTGAAAGCCTCTAGACTGTCTACCATTTTGTAATAGGCATGCTCCATCCTGAGCCGAGCCTTCAGCAGTCTTGCAAGAACCTGCACAGGGCCCGGTTCTTATGGCTCAGCCAGACGACTAATTTGGCAGTAGCTAATATGACGTTTATAAGTGTGTCCATACCTTTCTTCCTGGCTAGGTATTTGGGACCATAAACAAACATCTGGAAAGAAAGGGCCTCCCCCAATCCCAAAAACCAACCCCTTAACAACTCAAACACACACAGGGACTGTCAGCAGCCTTTTGGCTCTGACAGAGGAGGTGAGGGAGCTGAGAGAAGAGAGAAGGAGCAACAGAAAAGAACTGACTACTGTCAGAGAAGCTTCAGGAGATAGAGAGAGCTACACAAGGCCTGACAGAGCAGCTGGATTCACACCCAGACCACAACCTAGATCCTGTGAGCTTCACCGAGAGCAACCAGGACCCACCAACTCAACAGCCTCCCTCTACCCCCAGCTCCACCTCTTGCCCACAGACCAACACCACACCGAGATCTCCCCCCATCCCCCAGATCACCACCACCCTCAGCCTCATCCCCAGCCTACAGATCAACACCACCCCTCATCCCTCCAGACCCGCACAGCAGAGAGAGAAATAAGACACTGTCTTCCTCATTGACGCTGATGGCAAATTCCTAAATGAAAAGAAACTTTTCCCCAACCACGCAGTAGGTAAAATCAGGTGTCCAAATGCCCAACATGCCATGGACCTTCTGTCAGAGGAGTGGCTGAGATCCCCAAGCCACATTATCATCCACACTTGCTCATGACATCAGTACCTTTTAAGTTTATCAACTCATATAAAACAGCTCTTTTACAGACATCTCTTGTCCTATTTAGATTAAGAATACAAATTTTAAAATTACTCATGTGGAAGAGAAAAAATATGAGTCTAAAAAACAGCAACATTAAATAAGATTTGATACAAAACTCCCTAATCTGTTTCATCACCATCATCATCATTGTTGAGTTCCTGTCTGAGTTTCTGAACAATCTTCTTCAGTCTGTAAATTTCCTGTTCCTGGTCAGTAAAGCCTCCCTTTCCCTTACTCCTCATCTGACAGCAGGCTGAATCCAGAAATATTTCTTTATCTGAGAAGTAGTCTTCCACTCTCACAAACATCCCTGTTTTGTTTTTTTTCAGTAGGAACTGTTTTATTTCTTCTACTCCATAACCCTGTGCTTCCCTGCGGTTTCTATGTTTCTTTGCAGCAGGTTTTATTTCACTGTCACTATCAACCGCACAATTATCTTCCATACTGGACTCAGACTTAGCTGTTTTCTGTTTGGCTGGGTGTTTCCCTTTTTCTTTATAAACAGTCACTTTATTTCTTTTTCTTTTTTTGGCCTGTGAACCACTGAGTACTTCTGGGTTTTCTCTTATGCCGTGGTACTCTGAGACTGGCCACTTCACACTCCATGTCAGCCTCTTCATCGTCAGCCAAGAGACCCCTTGCCTCAGTTCCACCACTGTCAATCTCATGTTCCTCCTAATTCACCCCTTCACATTCCTGACTGTTTTGGTGAACTCCACTTGTATTCTCCCGTTTTTCATTACTCTCGTTTGTGTGACTCTTCTCATCACCGGTACTGGTTTGACTTTTCTGTTCATCAGCAACCCCATCCTTGCTGTTTGAACCTGTTTTATCATTTTTAGTTTGGTTCTGTTCTCTTAATGTTGCCTCCTTGGCTGTCTCATAGGAACCAGATGGTTTTTCTGGACAAGCCCTGATCAGATGTCCCTCCCTACCACAACCAAAATATTTTGCACTCTCTGATGTTGCAAAAAGAATGTAATTAAAATCACCAATTAACCTGAATGCCAGGTTCAGTTCCTCACTCCTGTTATTAAGAATGTTATAAAAAAATTGTCTGTGAGAAACAACATGCTGCAGCTGGGGCGATTTACACCCTGACACTACTTCTTTCATCGGGGAAACAATTTTCCCGTATCTTGACAATTCTCTATCTCATCCCTAATAAACGGGGGCACATTAGACAGCATTACCTTTTTTGCCGGAGTGACAAGCAGCATTACTGGCACAAACGATTCATTCATAACAATTCTGCTTGTAACCAGCTTCTGCACTTTATCAACCTCATCCAAAAAATCACCACAGCAGCATTCATTCTGGCCACAGACTTAATGCTGCTGGGACCAACAATCTCAGCTACAGCCAAACGACAGTCTTCCACTGAACAAGGGAAGCTTAGCAATATCTTAATGCCATGCTTCCTGGTCAGCCTGGTGAACTCCGTGTCCGCTGCCATGACACCAACCAGTGAAACACTGGCTGTCCGCAGAAAAAAGAAAAAAAAATCCACAAAAAACTTCCTTAAACCCCTCTATATACACACACACCAAATACAGTAAACGCCTAACAAACCCAAACCTATGCACTATTAACAACATCAATAGAAAATCCACTCACAAACACTCTCACACGACCACTCAGCACACTCACTCGCACTTTCGCTGAGCGCGAGAGAAATTTTGTGTCATATTATTTAATTATCTTGTCCAAAGAAGCTCAATCCCATGTCAATCCCATGTCAGCACCGTGTATGGATTTTTAGTTGACAGTGATATTCTTACTACATCAGATCAGAAGAATTCAGTCTCATCAGTTCCTCCAGGAAATCGTAATCCCTGTCGTGCTGAAATTTGTCTCCCTGCTAGGATTCCAATCTCCTTTGTACATATGCACGTTAAGAATCTGTGCCACTGTGCAGACTGCAAGTCTCTTTTTTTCTCCTCTCAGCACTGTGCTGTTCTTTATTTCACTGAAATAAAAACTGTTCCCTTACCTGGATTATTGAGCATGCATCAAGACATGTTTCCAGAAGCACTCAGCTCATTTGAATGTCATCTGTAACAGGCTCACGAGTGTGATGATATAATATATGGGCTATCTTTGACTCTAACAGCAACAGGGCCGAAATGGTGAGGGGGAGGATTTTGGTGAAAGCTGTTTTTTTGCCTGTCGAAATCACATGAGCCAAATCCTTCTGAACACAGTTTTTACATCAAACGAAAAAGACCAGTAGAGTACCGAATTAAGAGAATGAGACTATTGCAGCCTTCACAGAGGCGGAGATTCTTAAAGTGCACATATGAAAAAAGTATGTGGCCATACGAAGTATGATTCTGAGTAGGGTTGGGTTGATGTAAAAATTTTCAAACCAATTTGACATTAAGCCAAACACCGGACGTCTATATGGAATTTTACCACTAGGTGTCGTACCTGACTCAGCAGCCACTTCTGAGTGGAACGTCTCATAACGGCAAATGCCTGTTCAGTCAGTTTGCATAAAATCAAACTGGTTTGAGCTCAAACACCTGACTGGCAAAACCGGAAACTGACCCAACCTTGATTCTGAGGAGTTAGCAGACCAAACCAAGGCTGAAAACCTAGTGAATATCAGACTTGAATTTGTTACAGTTCAGCCTTGGTAGGTGGGCATAACTTCTTGAGACAGGAGAGACAGGGAGGGAGGGGTGGAGTAGCTTAGCTGTATGTATGTTTTGGAATTTCTGTAGCCCTGCAGTCTGCCCTCTACTGGTCAGAAATGCATGTTTAAGAACGTCTAAGTGATGTGTTGTGACCAAGGCCTAATCAACCGGGTACATAGTAGTGTGTTGGGTTGTAGTTCTTACCTTCCTTGGAGTCTCCTGAGCCCTGAGTAAAGAGCAGTTGGTACTGTTTGTTAGGGAGAGAAGATGGAAATACCCTGGACATAAGAGGACTAGAAAGGAAAGAAAAAGACAGACAGAGGAGAGTAGGGGGAAAGAAAGAATCAGAAGAAACAAAAGTTGTTTAGTGACGTTGTTGTGACTGACACTCCCCCCCCACCCCAACCTATACAATCAAAAGCACTGTCGTTTGCCAGTATGTGCTTGTTACCTCATGGTGTGAGACAGAGCCAAGATTCCCAAGACAAAGAAGTAGACTGAAAGTAGCAGGTTAATGTACTCCTGAGAAAACACCTGTTATATAAACAGACAGAAAACTACATCAAAGTGCAGCAACAGTGGATACTTTCTTTAGGCAATAAAAAGTAAAAAAGTGACAGTGCTGGGTGAATTGTGAGTACAGGAATCCTTGTAAAAGGCCTGGGGAAACTCTGTGTTACCTTGAAGAAGAGGTAGAGTCCAAACAGAGTACAGCTAGCAATGATGGGAAACCTGGCTGCATCTCGACTGGTGATGGTCTCTGGCATGTCTGATGAGTTCTACATGGAGGAAAGACAGGTGTAGTTTGTTTGGATGCACTTATCACTATAGTTTTTAGTACAGTCTTAAATAACTCACGTCTTTAATCTTTGCGGTTTTTAAGTGTTAAGGTTAAGTCGCCCAGTGACCAATGACATTAAGAGGACCAGGGCCATAGAAGCAGAACCAACAGCACAGACCGGCCAAAGTCCCAGGACACAGCATAGGAGCTGATCACCTAGATCTACATTCGTCTTCACGTCACACCCCCTGGGAGGGAAAACTAGGGCATTAGAGGACAAGGCAGGAACAGAAAAGATGAGAAAGAATGAATGCAAGAAAAAAGACAGAAAGAGGATAAAGCAAAGAATCAGGAAAGGGAGCAAAGACAGGAGAGCATGCTTGCTGTGTTTCAGATGCCTTGCTGTTGTCTCTACAGGCTGCTGTGTGCGCTGATTATGTCCCAAACCATCCATCCTCAGCTAAACTCCACCGAGATGACAGCTGCACCTCCTACCCCGTCTAATGGAGCGCCTATTGTGTGGTCGGCCTGCAGCAGAGGTGGGAACCGGCGGGTGTTTGAACCTTTCCATCCTGTGTCTATCGCACAGCGTTCTACAAACCTCTCATTTCAATACTTCAGACAGATGATGTGTTGTTGAGTGAGTTTATTTGTTTGTAACTAGTTGAGATGTCTGAAACTAGGCCATATTTCTCTCTTGTGCTTTGCATTACTTTTGTTTTTAATCACTACATTTTTGTTGTTTATCAACATACAAATAATCTATGTAAATGAGAAAATAAGCTATGATTAACTTCTCCCGCTGGAGTTTTGTTGGGTTCAGATTCTTTCCTGCTAGTAAAGGGAGTGTTGTTGCTGAAGTAGCATCAGTACATTTATATGAAGCCAATAAAAATATCATTTGGAATCTATTAAGATACTGACCTAAACTGAAGGGTTCACATAGTTCAAAATACGGTAATTTCTCTAAAAACTGGGTTCATGTGGATTCTTCTGAAAATTGGTCTTTGGTACATTGGTTCTCTCAATACTACCTGTTGCCCTTACCGGGTCGAGGCAGTAATAAATCACCATAAGCAAGCATGCTGAACTTTTTTGTTTGCTTGCCTTTCAATTTTTTTTTTTTACATATTATTGAGGAACAATGTCACGTGAGCATCCTGATACACTCACTATCCTGCCAGGGAGCTAGCTGTTAGCCAGCTATCCTGCTAACAATAGATTCAGGTTTGTATTGTACAAACAATATCTGGTGACCTCTCTTATGTGCGGTTTCAAGAAGCCAAAAGAAAGCCGAAAATGTTTACATGCACATATAGATTGGAAGGAAGCGAAAGAAATCCAGGTGCCAGAATCAGGTTTTGCGTACTCAGATGTCAACCTTTCTTCAATAAAGATATTCAGATAAATGTGTTTCCATGACTGTTTCAAAAGTCAGAGTAACACTGCATTTATCGGTTTCTGATCGGATTAGGGCTATCAGATCGAATGGTTTTTTCTTCCTAATCTGTTTATAATCAGGAAAGTCCATCAGGGTTGATTATTATCAATTTTAATAATTTGAAATATATACAAATGACACGATCACTGGCCAGAGGACCAGCAGCCTTTGTGATATTTCCCTATTGGCCTGCAATCAGCCAGTATGCATTGCACCGGCATATTGGTTGGCCTGTCATTATGTGCACCTGTCATGGTCTGTGATCTGGGCTCCCCCATCTCCGGATTGGTGCTTTGGTTCACCTGTGCCCAGTCTCCTTGATTAGCCTATGATGTTGTGCACCTGTGCTGGGGATTATTTGACTGTGTTTTGCAGACATTCTGGGTCGAGTCTTGGAGAAGCTTCATGGTGGTCTGTGGAAGCTCTTGTATCCAGACCCTCATCTGCCTCCTCTGTGTGAGTGTGTTTTGCTGAGTTTTTGTTTATTTGAGTTTGCTTTATTGCCTGCCCTGTTCGGCAGTGTTTTTTTTTTTGGTCATTGTGTGTTTTGCTGAAGCCCAGTAAAGAGACTTTGTACTTTACCAACTGCCTTTGCCTCTTCTCTGCCACTGGGTCCAAATATGTGGCGTTACAACAAATTCATGGTGTATAGAGTAACTTTTTTTTTTAAATTAATAATTGTAATTAAATATTTGAAGTTGATGCATCATGCAAACTTATTGTTTTGTCTGTAATTAGATTGATATGTGCAGCTTTTGCTGTGTTGTGACGAGGACACTGGTGTCAGAGTGAGTCATTTGTGGAATGCTGCACCTGGCCAACACTGAATTTATTAATGACCAAAATAATGATTTAAGATTCAGCTCTATTCCTACTTTGATCAGTCTAACAGGTCTGGATTTGATTTGTTTTTTGTTTTTTTTAGATAACCAACACCCTATATCGGTTTATCAATCTGCATGTGAACACGCTCACTATAGCTGGAAGAATGTAATGGAGGTGCTAAATCCATTTAAACAGCATCTGCTTATATTCTTTTGACCTGGGCTTTCATGTCCCATCATTGACCTACCAGACGATCGAATCTTTTTTCTTTTAACCCCCTTTGGATGGCAGATGCGGTCAACTCTTTGGTCTTGAGATTAGGGAACTGTGTAGTGCTGAATAACGAGGCCTAGGTTACACATAACCAGAATTCTCCATTTAAAATCTTAAAGTATTTAGCAGTTTTCTACTGTCACTCCAGCTGGAGCCGTGACTGGTACTTTTCAAAACCTCTTTCGTGCACTGCTTACTAACTGAGATGGCACAGTGTCAGACTAGTACATGTTAGACATAATATTATACAACAAGCAGTCTGGGCCAAGCAATCTGATTGGTCAAAGACAATTTCCATAGTGCACTGCTCGCCAGGCATCACTAGTCACTAGCTGCCAGCACCTCTTACATCCAGGGAACTGGTTGGCTGATTTTTTTTTTTTCTTCAGTTGTTGATATTCATGTACACTATGTTGGAGAAAACCTTGTGTACAGCACACGCAGTTGTCGGTAACTGCGGAAAATCACAACTGCCCACATGTTTCCATTGACAGGCCTCTTCTGTCTAACACGTTTAATCCCTTCTTCGTCATTGTACACAGCCTCAGGTTAAATGCCAGAACATACAACAATTTCTAGCAGGTTTGCTGCTCTTTACTCACAACCCCCCTGTGATTTTACAAACATGGTGTGTTCTGTGTGTCCGCTGGCTCTAATACTCACTCTGTACCCAGAATCGCAACCATTTTCTCCAAGCACCTACAGACAGACAGACAGATAGGTGGGGCAGACAGAATGAATGGACAGACAGATATGTGTACGGAGAGAGAAAGAGAGACAGATCAGGTAGAGAAGGCTGAGATCAACCTGAATGGCAGATGTTTGCCCCCTTTTGGGTGGGCTTTTTACTCATTAGATACCCCCCCTCCTTCTAACTGACCATGATACGGTAGATTTTCTTAGAACTTTGCCCCAAGCTCAGACAGGGCCTTTTCAAGTCAAAAATTTAATACCTTTTCAATAGTTAAGTTGTCATACCAAGCATCTTAAGAGGTAACTGAAAATAATGGCTGTATCAGTATGCAAACCATCTACTACCTGAACCGCTTATCCTGCTCTCAGGGTCACGGGGATGCTGGAGCCTATTCCAGCAGTTATTGGGCGGCAGGCAGGGAGACACCCTGGACAGGCCGCCAGGCCATCACAGAGCTGACATGTGCATGCGTGCGCGCACACGCGCACAAACACATTCATACCTAGGCACAATTTAGTACGGCCAATTCACCTGACTTACATGTCTTTGGACTGTGGGAGCAAAGCCACAGACACGGGAAGAACATGCAAACTCCACACAGAAGACAACCTGGGACAACCCACCAAGGTTGGACTACCCCGGGGCTCGAACCCAGCACCTTTGTGCTGTGAGGCGACCGTGCTAACCACTGCGCCACCGTGCCACCTAGTATGCAAACCAATTAAGACTTTATTTTTGCAGTGCCAATTCAAAGGAGAATTGAACCCAACCCTAATGCACTAGGTGACATGCACTTGATTCGTCACACCAGACAACTGACAGAAGTGGCACTCATTAGTTAAGGCAAAAGGGGTGCTTATCACATGTGTTATTTTTCAATGTATTCAAAATGTGTTAAAAGTTTGGGTCTCACATTAAAAGGGAAATTGATCACACTGCAGCCCAAACATCATGGTGACAACAGGCCAAACGCAGCAAACAAAGACATTCTAAGTACCTATATTTATTATCTGAGATATAAATATCAATAAGAACAGATTTGAACAAAGTAAACTGATTAGTCAATTGCAAATACCTGCAATCCGGCTGGACTGAGATTACCCATAATTCATGGCTTTGGTTGACTGCTTTAGTAAACATCAAGCTGTTCATTGGGATTAAGGCTGGGCAATATGGACAAAATCAAATATATTTTTGGACCAAATACCTAAATATCGATATTGTGTTAATACTAGGGATGACTACTGATGTTGTCACAAAACATTTACACAATCAGATTGACAAATAATCATCAGTAATGCCTATATAATAACTAAGTGGGTAAAGGCAAATAATAGAACAGCTAGAACAGTTCGGTTCAGTCCGGTTCACCACTTTACTGTAATGCAGCCTTTAAAACCAGGAAAAGACAACACTTACGCAATATTACAATATCCAAAATCTCAGAAGACATCTAGTCTCATGATATCGATAAAATATCAATATATTGCCCAGCCCTAATTGGGATACAGCAGCTTGTACAGATGTAGGCTGTCTGACATCTGGCATACACCGAACGCTCCGATATCTGCCACCCCACTTCCTCTTCTTTTTCTCTCGCTCTCTCTCACTCGTCTCAATAATGAATGACATCACTACTTCCTCAGAGGTTCTCAAAAAGTGGCCCATGGGGACCCCTTTGACCAACACCCTCTTTCTAAGTTGTCTATGTCCTTGTGATCATAAAGCGAACGCGACCAACCCGCTGAGAAACAGATGAGTTGGGGGACAGAGAGACAGAGAGAGGAGTAGAGAGGGGGGAGGGACGGATGGAAACGTGGTGTTTTGAAACAGCTTTAAAAAGATTAAGTTGTAGGCAGAATAACGTGCCGAGCCGCTCTCCTCCTCTAAAAATAAGGGTAGGGTTTTTCTACGCTTTTATCCAGACCCAATTTACACAGTGCGCATGTGTAAAAAAAAAACCCCAAAAAAGAGTGCAGGCGGCGAGACAAGTCCCTAAGTACACGTCTCTCTCTCTCTCTCTCTCTGGTTCATGCGGTGTCCTCTGCCAAAGCCGACGTTTAAATTACATGTCAACTTTAAGAAATCAGTTTAAATAAGCGCCTCACGCCTCCACAAACCGGCTTAGTAACATGCAATTGCCGCCGTCTCCCCCCCTCTCTCTCTCTCTCGCCATGTTTTTTTGTTTTGTTTTTTTTAAACGCTTTAGAAGGCAGCGCTGTATCTCAGCGCGATGTGATGTCGCATGCCTTCTGGCCTACTTCACATAGCCGCCGCTAGCCGAAGTTTGACAGCTGACATCAAGATGAGAGCCAGCTGGCAAACAGTCCTCGTTATCACGGTCTCACGGGCCGAATGTTACGTTAGCAGGCTAGCTTTGCCATGTAAGCCATCGTTATTTATACTCAGACCAAAACATGGGGGGTGGGTAGAGGGGGGGATCAATTCCGGGGGTACCTTGGATTTGGAGCAGGTGACGGACCTCAGAGCTCCGAAGAAGATGGGCAGGAGGGCCATGAACACCAAGCTGCCGTACGCCAGAGCCGTGCCCTCCGGGGTGGCCACGAATTTTGCCGCCGTGGCGTTCACCGCATCGGTCCCGTTGGAGTCCGTGGCGTTGAGGGCGTCCAAAATAGGAGCTTCGCTGGGCAAAACCGACCCTTGTTCAACTTCAGCCATTTTCGCCGATGATCGCGCGGACCGTCAGCGGTCGTGTTGTAACGGAGCTTGGGCGAGTGACGAGGAGCGCCCTGCGTGTCTCTCATTCATCTACGCCGCTACCGCCTCGCTAAAGCCACGTTTCCTAAAGCTGTGGCTGGCAGCAGCCAGTTCACCGAGCTAGAGCGGACCGAGGTGCCGCCTTGTTCCTGCGCTTCCAACCAATGGGACTTGTGTCGTTTTCCATGACGGGTGGCTATTTTAACCCTAAACCTAAACCTAACCATAACTGCCACCCTAAACCCAAACCTAATCTCCGCAATGTTGCATGTAACATATTACTGACTTTTCCGGTTTAGAAATAGTGGGTTTGATACAAGCCAGCGATGGATCTCATTGGTTGAGAGGAAAGGCAAGGAGGAGCTTCTGTCCGATCTAGGCTGGTGAACTATCAGCCACCGCGAGGAGCTGGCTCGTCTTCCTCGGTGGTTTTATAAAGTGTAAAGGAGCGAACCGTCGCGACTCAGCGGCGGTATTGAGACCAACTCCAGTGTGCATACGTACCAAAAATACACAAATTACATCTTTAAATGATTTTTGTAGAATATCCCCCATTTGTGTCCGTGCAAGCATAAATGTAATCTTTCGCCATAAGACATAAACGCAGCGAAAATAACTCACTCATTCAATTTGATGTTAAAACTTTAATGAATATTAAAAATACACAAACGTGCAAAAATATCCCAAAAAAAGATTCTGAAATATGATATTTCAAGTATTTACATCAGTCTATGTACATTATAAAACAGTTTTTGTTGAACATATCAAGAACGCCATAGAGGCTTAAGGCAAGAATTCAAACCTAGACTAAATCCTGCGGACACTAAGCCATCAGACAGACAAATTGAATAAGACAAAAATCCATCAGGCGCCTGCAGATTGCTTCCAAAATGTAATCAGTTAGAGATCATAGGTTACCCGTTTGACATTTAAGTATGTAATAAACAAAGTTTTGTGAAGATGACGTTTTTTTTAAAGTTTTACAGATGGCTAATGAGTCTACAAAGCCAAATTAAAAACAAAAAAAAACAACAAAAAAACAACAACATCAGGAAGTGTTTGAGTATTGAAAAGAGAACGATAACTTAAGAGTTTATCTGAGTATACTGTATTTCTTGTTCTGATAAAAGCATTGTTACTCCTGAGGTGGATGATAAATTATTACATTGTTTTGTTAGGATAATTTTACTTGTTACAAAATCTACAACTTTGTCATTACCATTCACATTGATAACATTTAAGAGTTGTACTAGAACAGCAGTGCAGTTTGGTTCTTCAAAGCTCAATAACCATGGTATCAGTAGTGATGACAGCTCAATATTAGCTGTACTTTGTATTGATTTAGAGATTAGAAATTTCCCTTGGGTAAGCAGCAGTTGGCTCAACACTTTCAATGCTTTATCATTATTTCTATTCATTTTCTATTACCAGCTGTGGGTTTTTAGAATAAAATGGACCTTAAAATTATCACTGGGTAGAGTATTGCAGTAACATTTACAAAGACTGAGAGTTTCATTTCCCCTGAGGGTCATTTGAACCAATACTTAAAAAAAAATATTCAGCCATATTAAAAAGATTTTGGCCAACTACATCCACAGAATGGCAGAGGTAAATATAGTATCATGTTGATTGCATACATGTAACACATGCTGCAATTCATAAGACAGTTAGTCTTGTGTTTGTACTCAATGGAATTTGGCTGAATCACATTTCCATCAACCCAACCTGTAGCTCTATACCAGATACATGCAAGACTCAACCAAATGATCATAGAGCTTTCAGGGAAGCCTGCACAATCACAGAGAGACCAAGGAGGATCACGAGAGGCATGGTTTGAACCAGATGAGCAGAGCTTCGAAGCTCCACCTCCACAGGGTAGTGGTCGCTCACCTTCAGCACCTGGCAGACAGTAGCAACAGAAATTAGAATAGGACAGAAAGATAAACGAGAGCAACAGGTCAGTAAGAGAGGTACATGGCAATGAAATAAAGGGAGGCAGGGACAGTGATTAAGACACACACAAAAAAAAAAGAGACAGGGGAAAATTAAAAAGTCAGAGAGAACTCCTAGTGAGGTTCATTTACAGCCAAATAAGGTTACACACACTTGGAATTGGTATTAGCCTTGGTCAGATGTCCAACATAAACATAGAAGGACATGAATACAATGTTTTTCATAAGAAAAAGAGGCTGGCGAAGAAGAAAAAAAACATTGAGCAATATCAACAAAAAATATATGCATAAAAACCCATCTTGGTAGGGACTGAGTGTAAATGGAGATATTATGGAGGAAAGAGAAGGTGGAGGCTCACCCGGTCCATGGGCAGTTTGAACTCCTGGGAAAACTTAAAGACTTTAGCTGAGGCTGGCTTAATCGTCTTCAGGAAGGGAGTCCCATGCACCACAATCCTAACACATAAAATATGAATCAAGAACAATATCTGTTGCTCCTTTCACCTGCCCCACCCACCAGCACCACTGCCATACCTGTCATATGGACAGTCAGTGGTGTCGTATACCACAGTGTCCACCTTGTCTCCTATCAGCCAATAGAAACCCTTCTTGGTGTATAGTCGGATCTGTTTCCTATTGGAATGGGTCATGTGGGCACAGCCTGCATTGAAGTCCCCTAGAAACATTACATTCTGAACACACACACACACACACACACACACGCACACACACGCACACACACACACACACACACACACACACACACACACACACACACACACACACACACACACACACACACACGTGTGTGTGCAGGTAGAACCACATGCATGTTTATTCATAATAGTTTACAATTTCTACTGAGTGGATATTATTCCCAAAATATAGTCCCCAATAGTTCAATCTGGTCTGCAGATGTAAGCTGACAAGTTTACAAGTCGGCCTCTCTACTTCGTTACCTGGGTTTTCCACTTCTTGGTGATTTCCTCATAGACATCATAGAGTCGGTCAATCTCCTGAACGGCCTGGTGGGGTGCTGTGTGGAGAGGAACCAGGACAAAGTCCCTGATCGCTGCTCATAAAGAGAGGGAGAAAGAGTTACAGCAGAAATTGTTCAGACAGTACAGAAAATGTTTAATGTGAAGAATTTTCTACGCTTTGACAATATATGCACATGTACAGTCTGTCATGCCAACAAAGCTCATTGAATGAGAGAGAGAGAGAGACAGAGAGACAGACAGACAGACAGAGACCAGATATGACTGGTTTTTATTAAGTACTATTTTCTTGCTTTGTACTCATTTGTCAGCACATTTTGTGTTTCACTGACCGGTTCTTTTGCTGTGAAAGTGGACTGCAAATGGTTCTCTGATAAAGGAGTGATTCTTCTGGTACTGGTGCTGACCCATTACACTCACCATCTCCTCCCTGTTGGCACGGATGAGTGGGGGATGTGGTGGGGCAGTGGCATAAGTTTGAAAAGATACTACTCAAAAACAGAAGTTTACTACTTTGGTAAAATCTCTTGCATTACTACCATTTCAGTTCATAGCAAAGGAACCTCCACATGAGGTGTGTGTTTTGACTTCAGAGTTGAGGGTGGAGGTAAAATGTATTCATGGAAAATAATGAAAACGTTTCACACACTCACGGTCCATCCCTTTAAGTGATGGGGTTCTGGAAAAAATCTTCTTCAAGATCAAAAATATATATCTACAAAGATTAGTATCCAAACACACCTGAGGCTGGCTCCATAATAATGTTCAGCCAATCAGAGCAAAAAAACCTAGAGACCACCAGCCAATCAAAAAGGCTGTCCATCATTACTGACATGAAGTAGCTATTTACAATTCTATAAATACAATCAAAATATATGGCTCCATGGAGGTAAAATGTGCAATATTTGAGAAATGAAGATTCACTCTTCACCAACTTAGGGAAAAATAATTCCAGTTTCATTTCAGGTAGTTTCATTAAAATAACGATCAAAAAACAGACAATTACATTAGTCATGATGTCCTGTAATGCAAAACCCGCTTGGGCACAGTGCTATAGATGCAAACCTGGCAAAGTGGATGATGCTGTTTGTTTTGTGCTGAGGTAGTACAGTATACGCCATGCTTGTTGTTCTTATTTCTATTTCTTATTTTATCTTTTATTTCTATTTGTTTCTGTTTTTCGTGTTTCTATTTGTTTCTATTTTCTTGTTATCTTGTATCTTATTAGTAATGAGTTTTTTTCTTACTAGAGCGTGAGTGTCTGTAATAGAACCCAATTTCCCCTCGGGGATGAATAAAGTATTCCAATTCTGATTCTGATTCATGAAATTAGTTTATCTACTTGCAATTAAAGTCTAGATCGATGCCAAGCTCTGAAGCTTCTTATTGCAAAAGTACTTAGAAAGCACAAGCATGGTTTTCCATCTCATCACTCCAACATTGCAACAAAACTACAATGCTACAATACAATAAAACTACAACACAATTCTACAATACAACACTACAATACAGCAAAACAAAAATCCAACAGCACTAAAATACAACAATACAAAATCCCAACAACACCACAAGATATAAACCATTTATAGATTTGTTTGCAGATCTAACTGGTGCCTTTGTGGACAGACTAACCGCTGTCTAAATATGAACATAGTTTCAGTACAGTAAATACTAACATCTTACCTGTAGAGGAAGACATACTGCTGCATGTCATTGGCTGAGTTTCCCAGACCCTTGCTTGAGACAGACTGGTATGTATATTTGTCATCATACCTGGCAGACGGACACAGTATTTGTTACAATACAGAAGTAGCATTCTCTTCCACAACACCGAGATTAAAAATTGCTTCCCAACACCAATTTTTGTCACTGAAATTATATAGAATGCTCTCGTTTCCCCTCAGCAGTTGCTGGGGTACCCTTGAGCAAGCTACTTAACCAATAGTAGAAGACTAGCTGTTCTGAGCTGCTAAGTGGTTGGTGTGTGTGTGGACCTATGTGAATAAAAAGCAGGGTAGTCCTGAAAAAAGAATGAACGCTCAACAAAATCTTCTTCACTAATGTCTGTTAACTAATTTATTCTATAATCTAATATTTCAGAATTCCTCACAAGAGGAAACATTACCAAAAGATTTCCTTAAGGACATCCATATGTTAGTAGTCACTGGAAGTACCTACAGGGTATATGAACCCTTTATGAAGGTGTTCCCCTGGGAACCCTTTAAGGCTCCCTATGTTAACAATCAGAGAAAGCACTGATGTTTCTTTTCAAAATGTTTCAATATTTTAGGGATTGGATAAATAAGTTTGCAATGGTACAATAGCAGTAGTCATTTTATGCCTACATGGGAGCACAATCATCAGAAGGACTTGTAGCCAGCAGAAGAGGCAGACAGGGCAATGATACCCCCATTGTCTTGTTATTTAAATAAAACTTGGATTTTTTTTTTCTGAAGGAATGAACAAACAAAAATAAATGGGATATCTGGTTATCTCCACCAGTCGCATTTCCATTCATCAATCAGATGGTTGAATAGTATTTTCAAATAGTTTTTTTACTTTGCCTGTGATTTGCTGCACCGAGACAAGTAGTGCCAGTTTTTGGTTACAAAGGATTGTACAAAAATCAGCCTTCACATAATGTCCAGTGAACTTTTTGGCACTCATTGTACTATCCTGTGTAGCAAGCACCACCCATTTGACACCCCCAGGCTGATTAAAACAAATTAATGAGTGATTTTTCAAACACTGACATAGACCTGTTCATGGGTGAGTTAAATTATGTAGTTCTGCCATCCCTCTCACCTATAAGAAGACTGAACATCAAAAGCCTTTATTTGAATTAGAGATACTTACCAACAAATAACAAATCAGTCATCAAGCAAAAACTTAAAACAGAATGTGAATGGCAGAAATGACAGAACCCTGCTATAACTGACTGTGAGAAAGCTGTAGGTTGCCAGACAGGACAAATCCCAATTCCAAGTCATAATGACATGCAGAATTTAATACATTTTTTAATTTACAGAAAGATCATTAGGATGATTGTGATTATTGAGATTGTAATTGTTATTATAATTTGTACTGTACCTTTCATTGTCCCTGTTGTGGGCAGACAGAAAACGCGTCATTATTGTTATTGCATACTGATTTATATACCTAAATACTACCTTTATATACTAAATACTACCTGTATTTAATCAGCAGTAGAAGTAGAAATGTGGAAGTAATGCCTAGAATTCACTTCTAATTGACTAATTTCAGAGAGAGATTTTCTTCACAGCTGAAGTACTACAAATTACATATGAGAGGGTTGTCACATCCGGTAAAGAAATAGCTGAGAATGAAGGTTCTGTCATTTTTTTTACAGTGTACAACCCCAGGATA
Organism: Lampris incognitus; assembly: GCF_029633865.1. Classification (NCBI taxonomy): domain Eukaryota; kingdom Metazoa; phylum Chordata; class Actinopteri; order Lampriformes; family Lampridae; genus Lampris; species Lampris incognitus. Next base: position 39,228,815 of record NC_079212.1, read on the forward strand.
AACAGGGAAGGGAATTGACCTCCTTTCCAAGTGTTTTGAGTTATGAGGGTGGGACATCACCGTACATCACTGGACAGTGGATCCAATACCAGTAAAAGAGCAATAGTTGGATGAACAGTTTAAATCTTTGTGAATCCATCATCTGGCACCGAATAAAATGTGTTTTCATTTAACATTGTTTTCTCTCTAACATATATATGCATACCCCTTAATCTAATCTATTGGCTGTTTGTTCTGATGAAAATTTCAATACCAAAACGTCAATAGCTTAGATTATTTGCAAAAGTGTAATGTGTAGGAGTGCCACACTTGAGCTGTTATGGTGAAGATGTAAAAAGTTATTCACCATGTTTTTCTGGAAAGTCCTACCTGATAGCGACCATTAAAATGAGCAACCATTAAAATGAGCAACTATAAAATATTTATGATTTGAATATGCCTGGATTAGCTATTGTCTTTAACACACTAAAGAGAAAGTGTCAAAAAGGACTTTACTTTGCATGTAAATCTTCAAGATGCAAAAAGATGTTTCAGGTGTAAATGATGACGCACAAGAGAATTTTCCTTTTTTTTCAGCAGTTTATTTTTTGGGGGGTGGTCCCTCCTTTTCCACCCCAATTGAATCCGGCCAATTACCCCACTAATCCGAGCCGTCCCGGTCTCTTCTCCACCCGCTCTGCTGATCCGGGGAGGGCTGTAGACTACCACATGCCTCCTCTGACACATGTGGATTCGCCAGCTGCTTCTTTTCACCTGACAGTGAGGAGTTTCACCAGGGGGACATAGCGTATGGGAGGATCACGCTATTCCCCCCAGCACCCACCCCCTCGAACAGGCGCCCCAACCAACCAGAGGAGGCGCTAGTGCAGTGACCAGGACACATACCTATATCCAGCTTCCCACCCACAGACACAGTCAATTGTGTCTGTAGGACGCCCGACCAAGCCGGAGGTAACACAGGGATTTGAACCAGCAATCCCCGTTTTCAGCAGTTTTTAAACCCACTGGAACCAAATGAGGCTTTAAAGTTGACACAATACCAATAAGTCAATATGGTGTCCAAAAGCATTAATAGTTGATGCTAAGCGTGGGTCAACAGTGTTCCAGTCTAAACTTCAGTACCTTGCACTATACCTGTTGACAGCCACCAGAAGAGTCTTAATGGCTGAACCCTGAGGATCCTTCACCTCCTGCAGGAGGATGATGTCACAGCGAGACACAATCTGTAGACAGACAGACAGATAGTCCATGAGACAGGCAGATAGTTAGGTGGACAGACAGTAGACAGACAACTAGTCATGAAGACAGATATCCATCTATCCATTATCCAAACCGCTTATCCTGCTCTCAGGGTTGCGGAGATGCTGGAGCCTATCCCAGCAGTCATTGGGCGGCAGGCAGGGAGACACCCTGGACAGGCCGCCAGGCCATCACAGATATATGTATATATAAAAATTTATGTTTGTCATAGTTTACTGAGTTCCTGGCATACTATTCCTCTGGATGGTAGGCTGCAATAAAATCTGTTCAATATACAAGAATGTGTGGACAAGTTTCACTATCTGCCAAGTTGTTCCTCAGCGAGGGCAGAATAACAGTATTGAGCTTGTTTAGGATTGGGCAAAAATTCAATATGATTGCTGGCATCGGTAGGAAAAAAAATTATTTTGCCAGGAAATCAAATAGGTAGTTAAGAAGACAGTCAGGAAAATACTTTTGAGAGACAGATGAACAAGCTTAAAGAAAAACTGTCCAACATCTGAACTACAGTAGAACGTTGTCAACATACTAAAACATCACCAAGGTAGACAAACAACATTGGGACAGGCTTACAGACAAACAGGAAGTCAAACAACCGGTGGATGAAAAATAGGACACTAGAATTCCTGCTGCAGATTGTTTTCACTATTACAAATGTAAGTAGAAAAACATCAAGGGTGACGAAGAAGGGGGACACCTTCTGTTAATCTAAAGCATTTTATCAGCTTTTTATAGTGACTTAAAAACTGAAGAGGACAGAAAAGAGAAGAATTGAACCTCCACCTCCCCCTCACAACTTAACCCACATCACCTATTTCTATTGCAAAACAAAACGTCCTACTTCGAATGGCAGCTATATTATTTGCATTACAATAATGACATAACACTGTATAACTAAGGGTATACGTGTGTGTGTGTGTGTGTGTGTGTGTGTGGGGTTGATTTTGCATGCATTTGTGTGCATGAATGCATTTCCTACCCGTATCAAAACATGCACAATCCTGGCATCCGATGCTTTGGCGTCATTGAAGTTCTGCACGTTGAAAGCACAGATCCTGAACCCTGGGCTTTGACCCCATGACCTCCCTAACAGGAGGGAGAGGAGGAGCAGCAGAGGAGGAGCAGGGTACCACCTCATGGCTGTCTGTGGGAAACAAAAACATAAACTTGATCATCATCAGGAATACTATGTCATTTCATTGCATGCACTACGAAACATCGTTTCTCCCAGCCCACAGCAGTGCAACACAAAGACAAAAACACATCCAAAAACTACAAGAACTACAAGAATACATATATCCAAACCATGAGCGTAATTTATGGGGGGGTCAGGGGGGACATGTCCCCCTTAATATTTAGAAGAGGTGAATTTGTCCCCCCCAAAAAATATATCATGAATGATAATGTTAACTCTCTTGCCAAAAAAGGTAAAATAACAACACAAACTACTTAAAATGTCATTCATACTTGTTTTCCAACGATTTCATACACCCCTATGCTTGGACCATACCATTTTAACCTTGCCACTGGGATTGCCGACCTCTTTGCTGTCTTGCAGTTGCTCCTGACAACCAGGAGACTGGAGCATGAATGATGGTGTAAGCAAGTGTAAGTAACGTAGCTAGCCAGCTTGCTTGTCTAGCCCAGTACACCACCCTTTCTTACCTTTGGGGTTTCTGAGTTAGATTTTCTTATGTATTTCCGGATGAATTATAGCCTTATCTAGTTTATAACTTGTGTTTGGGGTTATCAGTTCAGACACCCTCACGAACTAGCTAGCTAGCTAGCTAGCACTTGCTAACAGTAGCCCCAAGAGAAACAGATTATTAACATATTTTTTTATTTTCCTTTTTTTGGAACAGACATTGTATAGTGATTATTAGACTAATCTTTATGTTAAATACAAAGTGAAGTATTGTTATTTTTGTGAATCCAACTGTTTGTAAACAATAGCTGAAGGAGAATAAATATTTGAAATACATAATGACAGTCTACTTCATTATTTTCCTTTTTGTGTCAATATAGGCTAGCCTATCTGAAAGTTGTTTTTCTTTTACATAAGTAAGACATTTCCACAATAAATTGATGTAGAAAAAGAGCAAATCGGTGCATACAAATTCACCAGAATGCAGGAAATTAAATGTGTGATGCTCAAAATGTCCAGGGGGAGGACCTCCTGACCCCCCACTAAATGTGTCCCCCCCAATGTTCAAGTGAAACTTACTTCTCAGATCCAAACTAACACATATCTAAACTAAAAAAAAAAATAAAAAAAAAATCAGTGTCCAGGAGAACGAACACCAGCCAGGGTGACTGTCGGAAGTGCCGGTCTGCATGGGCTATCAGTTAGCTTAGCCTATCCCGCTTCCACATCCTGTCAGACTGCCCTCGGTGTTTCCTCTTTGGGCGCAGCTCCGGTCAGGGCCGTGGTCCTCGGGCCCACAGGATGCAGCAGACCAAGCTCCTTCAGACGGTCCAAGGCTAGCTCTCCCAGACAGACACATTCGACACACCTCCCCACACTCCACACGACCACACTAGAAACACAGTCAAGGCTAGGCGAGGCCGCCGCCAGACCGCCCTCGGTGTTATCGTAACTGCCGATCTCCATGAGCTAGCGGTTAGCTTAGCCTGCCCCGTTTCCGCATCCTGTCTGACCGCCCTCCGTGTTTCCTCTTCCGGCACAGCTCCAGGCAGGGCCATGGTCCCCCATACCATAGTGTTGTAAATGATTATATCTATATATTAACCAGAATTCTTTCTCTCTCGGCCCTCCTAGTCTATAGGGATATCTCCTGCACGCCCTGGTTAAGACTAGTGTCTCTGCGTTGTGTTAATTTTTATTATGGCAAATATGTTTATTATGTTATTTATTATGTTGTTCATTATTATGTTTATTTCGATGGCAAAAATGTGGACGCAAAAGTTAAATATTTTGAAAATGTATAGAGAATTTCAGAGTTGAATAAAACATCAGCACATTTTTAAAGTAGCATGCTTTACGTTTGAAATGAGTTCAAACTACTTTGGACACATTACAGTTTAAAGTATCTGTGTGCTTGTTTTCAGCCAGCATACCTATGATACAATTCTTCATTCCAGATGTGCTGATAATAGACATTAAATGTGGTGAAGTCAGTTTGTGTTGCTCAGTGTGCATCTGGACATATTTGATTTTTCCACTCTGTGAAAATGAATGGGAGTTTTGGATCCCATTTGCCAATAGCTCTGACCTTTAGTAAGTTAAATATTTTAAAGGACACCATGCGTCACATTACCCTGAACAGATTACCCAAGTAGCCTGTAGTGTTATCAGGAGAGTTACAACACAACGTGTAATACCCCAGGAACAGGGGAAGAAATGAATACAGGACAGCTGCTGGCTCTTCATCAACTGTATTAATGACGAGAGCCCCCAGCGTGCCCCCTAGTCACATCTCCTCAGACATGAGCAATTGATTTCAGTGTGAACATATGTCACCCGATTACAAACGCAGTACCATTGCAGTGTAAAGACGGACAGAGCATTATTTTGTACTATAAGTACTTTTCCATTTGTGAATCCACAGGTAAACAAGGGGTTGCCTGAATAAAGACACGCTCACTTTCAGCCACACATGAATGGAGGTGTGGTCAACAGGTGACTGCCAGGTGTGGCTCCAGGGACAGTATCACAATACAGCCTTCAACTGTCATTTGCGTGTCTGTGTGTGTACATGTACATACATGCTTAGCTCAGTCCCAGCAGTGTCAGCATACAGTACCTGTTGCAAAGCAGGTTACTGTGAAACATTACTGAAAGAGTCTTTATGCATGCGCAATAATCCAGGTAAGAAAATCAAAAGAAGTCAGTAAAAATTGTGTCCAGATGAACTAATTCAACTTTCTTTGATTACGTATGGACTGATCTCAGAGTGAAACAGAGCCGTCTGTCTCTATGGACCTAATGTCAACTGTTATTCCTCCTGCATGCAACTGCTATCTGGAAAGGAAGGTTCATTTTGAAAAGAAAGGTTTCTAGTGAAGCAAATTATGTTGATTTATAACCGAGACTCCTTTCACAACATCCAGCAATTTTACAGCTTGCTATTTTTATTTTTTGGTTTTCATAATCTCTCCACACCCTTCAGTAAGCATTTGAGGAACTTTATTTGTAATAGCTATAGACCACATTAGAAAAAAACAGTGAATATTAAGATTTAATTTAAAAACATTTGATTTTAAAAGGATTCTAGTAAGAATACCTGGGTAAGACCTTCTCCCTTAGTTACATTCAAGATAAAAAAATCTGCTGGGTTTTTTGCAAAATTCGGCAACACATTTTCCCCTGCTTCGGGAGATGAACCCAAAGCATTCTGAATGACACCTGTTCCCTTGTGTCAAAACTTCCCATAGTTTCCATGAGTCAATAATATAACAGGTCAGACACAATGAGTTGGCATGCTCTATATGTCACAATCCTGTGCATACACAAAGGGAAAGACGATGTGGGAAAAAAACAGTACTTTGGTCTTAACATGGCTATGAGACAACATACTATGCACCTTGTCAAAAATCATGTTTCAAATCAGATTACTTTGATGCACATCAAACTATGCATAATGATACTGATGATTATAATTAGACATTATATATAGAAATGTAACCACTGGGGCGTCCGGGTAGCATAGCAGTCTATTCTGTTGCTGACCCACATGGGGATCCCGGTTCGAATCTCCGTGTTACCTCTGGCTTGGTCAGACATCCCTACAGACACAATTGACCGTGTCTGCAGGTGGGAAGCCAGATGTAGGTACATGTCCTGGTAGCTGCGCTAGCACCTCCTCTGTTTGGGGGAGGGGGAACTGGGGGGAATAGCGTGATCCTCCCACATGCTATGTCCCACTGGTGAAACTCCTCACTGTCAGGTGAAAAGAAGCAGCTGGCAACTCCACATGTATCGGAGGAGGCATGTGGTAGTCTGCAGCCCTCCCCCCCAGATCGACAGAGGGGGTGGAGCAGCGACCAGGAAGGCTCGGAAGAGTGGGGTAATTGGCCAGATACAATTGGGGAGAAAAAGGGGGGGAAATTCCAAAAAAGAAATGTAAGCACCATACCCTGAATCAGTGTTTTCATTGATATTTTCACAAGGTGCACTACTGACCTTTAGTATCTTGCAATGACCAATGTTTTATGGCTACTTTCTTAGTGAAGACCTCAAGCCTAAAGTACAGGACAATTTCAGAGCCTTCTCCTGTTATGCATGAAAAGGCTTTGTCTATACCTTCTCATTGTCAGAGAGAGGGCAACAATGAGATTGAACAGTGTGTTTCTAAGCAGTCAGTGTGTATAGTTTGACTGATGTGTGTAGTTTGACTGATGTAGTGGAGCTTGTGGTGGGGGAGGACCTCATGCATGTTGAGTCAGCTTACAGATATGCTGCAAGAACCGGAGGCCAATTTAGAGCTTGAAGGACAGGCTAGGAGGGAGGAGAGGGGGAGGAAGACAGAAAGAAAACCAATTTTTTGTTCATTCTAACCCAACCTCTACACAAAGATGAGCAGATCCAGACCCGACAGTCAGACAGCCGTGAAGTTAGCTTATCTAGCCAACTAGCCTGCAAGTGAAGTGTCTAAACTAGTCAGGCAACTAGCTAGCCTGTCAGTTAACCTGCCACCAAGCAATCTTGTTTGCTGACTAACTACAAAATCTTTTCCTGTCATATCGTACGATGGCTGGATATACTGCTCTCCAGTGAATCATCCAGCCAGCCAGCCAGTAAGGTCCCAAAGCTCCCAGTCCTGTCAACCCTTCCCTGGCTGGAGGTAGTGAGACCGGTTGCGTGACTTTATTTTCTGGTTTAAAACTCAATGACATTGATCGACCAACGAAATGTTCACAGCACTCAGAATATCATATCCTTATCCCTGAGCTGGACTAAATTATTAACACTTCTCCCATGAGCAAGGCATTTAAGCCAAAAGCACATAAATGGTAAATGGATTACATTTTATACAGCTCTTTACTATCTGCAGCAGACACTCAAAGTGCTTCACAACTAATTAATGCCTCACATTCACCCACAAACACACTCGCACACCGATAGTGGTGTCAACCATGCAAGGTAACAACCAGCTCCATTGGGAGCAGTTAAGGGTTAGGCGTCTTGCTCAGGGACACCTTGACATTTTTTTGCTGCGAGGAACCAAGAATCTAACCAGCATTAGTGGCCAGCAGTAGTAAACTACATAGGCCAGCCTTGGGTGTTTGCAACGCTAGAGAAATGTATACATCCAGTAAACCCAAAAGGTCTACATGCATGGTTGATGTGTTTATTTAACCATTTACTCATGTTATTTCGTCCCTGTTGACTGCTCGTTGAGTAATATAATTTCCCACCCATTACTTTGACCAAAACAATTCCAAAGAAAAAAAAATCCCAGCCCTATCTTTCATTGTTGCTGTCTCTGTCACATGTTCAGCATTCTCAATATTATGACTGCTGTTGTCCATACCTGACTTACATCTGGACAAACTTGACCACAAGAAGCTCCCCATAACAGAGAACTTGTTTGTGTCTGAGCAAGAGGCTAAATGAGCTGAAAATGTTGGCCGATGATATTAAAAACACAATACAAGCAAGATCTTAAGTGTTCGAACTCTACCCTCTAAACACATTGCTCTTTTCTGATCCTGAGCAAAAGACGGGTGTCTGACACGGAGGACCGTCGCTGCCTTAGCACTACGTGCCATGGCTGACAGCCTACCGTTAAAATGTGAAGAACTGGGGATGTGTTTGAATCTTCACAAAATTTTAATGTGTGTGTAAACACACAAACAAGCATTTTGTTACCCCCACTCAGACTGTCTGTGGATGAAATATGATGAGCCCTGTGATAGAAAGGACCTGACCACAGAAAGAGCATCTACAACTACTCCCGAGTCCCCTTCTCATACAACTGAAAAGGGGAAACTTCAGACAATTCCCCTATCCGACCACCACTGTTGTTGTAGTGTCCTCGAGCAAGGCAAATATCCTATGGATGCCTTTCAGTGGAACTACTTGGTGACCAACAGTAGTAAACTGTCATTCAGGCCGGCTCCCAGCAGCCCAAAATAGAAGACTGTGGATGAACTGGACACTTGTACTGGTTGTACTGACACTTGTTCTGGTTGTACTGACACTTGTACTGGACAGCTCCTGTGTAAATGCGTCACACAAACATAATGGCAACAAGTAGCAGTCAGAAGAGGAAGCGGTTTTATCCAGCCACCACAGTAGGCGCTCATCACAACATTAATCAGCTGACTTTACTGTGTTACCGGGCAAGAAGCTGTTTTAGAATGGTGATGGTCTGTTGTTTGCCCAGTGACGAGCAGTGGATTATACACTGACAAAAGGCTACAACAACAAGGCAGTCATGTTCACACATACTCAGTGCTAGCTCAGTGCTAACATCACCTGGAAGGAATTCAAACGCTCCACAAAACAGAATAGCCTCATGCAAATAACCCACATTTACTCTCTCTCTCTCTCTCTCTCTCTCTCTCTCTCTCTCTCTCCTCTCTCTCTCTCTCTCTCTCCTCTCTCTCTCTCTCTCTCTCTCTCTCTCTCTCTCTCTCTCTCTCTCTCTCTCTCTCTCTCTCTCTCTCTCTCTCTCTCTCTCTCTCTCTCTCTCTCTCTCTCTCTCTCTCTCACACACACACACACACACACACACACAAACACCTGAAACCATAGGCAGAAATACCATACTCCCCAAACATCTGCACAGAGAAAAGCCCTTCCATCTTTCAGTGCCTTAGTCCTGATAACGAACATAAACTTTCTCAGTGAGTGTGCCTTTCTTACCTTAACAGATATCACCAACCCAGTCAGCGGGGGTCAAATCTTTCCTGTTCCGTCCAAAAGCAAGTGTGTGATTGTCAGTTTCAGGGTGTAGGCCTTATGGTATCAGTTTACACTCCTCCTCCCCCTATCCACACCTTCCTATGTAAGCCACGCCCATCACATTCTAGTTTAAGCCCCGTGCTTAATGTGCTGAGGAGGAAGTAACACGAGGTTGATGGGTAGAATTTAATAGGGTAAAATGACATGATGTTACACACTCTTGTATAGTAGGTGGCGGTATGCACCTTAAAGTTGTTTGCGATCCACCAGTAAACTGAGAGAAGAATGAGGGGAAACTAAACAGACGCTGGCTAAGAGGATGGCACAACACAGGAGCGCTGCCTTGTCAGGCCAAGACTCCACCATCTACAGGCCAGTGGCCACTCTTTCAAGAAGGAGGATGTGCACATCCTCGATAGGGAGGAACGCTGGTTTGAACGGGGAGTCAAATAATAATAATCTATTCATAGCACTTTTCTAAAACAATGTTACAAAGTGCTTCACGGAAAAAAAAAAGACAAGGCAAAAATAAGAGTAAGACCAAATAAGTAATTGTAAAAATAAAAACAGTATAAATAAAAACAAATATTAAACATTTGTAAAAGCTTTCATAAAAAAAGTAAAGTTTTAAGACGAGATTTAAAAGAAGCTAGAGACTTGTTTTTGTTTGTTGTTTTTTTTTTGTTTAGTTCAACAGGACGAGAGGTCCTTAGTGTAGAGGTCCTAACAGCAAAAGCCTGATATCACTTTGAAACCAACCGAGACCTGGGATCTTAATGGTTGAGAGGGCATATACCGAGGTCAACAAATCACAAATGTACGTAAAAACAATTTAAAGTCTTAAAAGTGAGCTATACATTTTTTTGAATCAATTCAAAATATAACAGGGAGCCAGTGTAGGGAGGCAAGCACAGGGGTAATATGGTCGTGCCTCTTTGGCCCAGTAATGAGCCAAGCAGCGGCGTTTTGCAGAGGCCATCTATGGGAAGAGGGAACAACCATCCCTGAACCGAGGGGATCTTACAGTGATTGCAAACATTCCCAGATCCTCTGTGAATAGTACACATGGCCATCAAAACTCTAGTTAATGGTTTGCATATGAAACTGATCGTTGGTTTTGGTCGTTATGCCACTGTACTATAAGGGTGGGGATACCTGCAGTCAGTTGAGACTGAAGATATCTCTCGGTTTTAAAATGCAAATGGACAGCATGTAGCAGACCTGAAAACAGAACGTTACAGTAATTGAGTCTCTGCGTCAGTCATGGACAGGAAAGACCAAATTTAGCTATGTTACGTAAGTGGGGGGGGTAGTCTTGGTGATTTCTTTAATGTGTTTATCAAAGGAAAGGCTGGGATCAAATGTAGCACCGAGATTTTGGGCTGCCACTCTTTGTGAAGCCACAGAGTTGTAGATTATTATTTTTACTTGATCACATTGGTGTCTGTGTCTAGTAGGAACAACGACCAGTTTTATCTGAATTCAAAAGCGGAAAATTTAGTGACATCCAATTTTTCACAGCAGCCAAGCAGGCTTCTCATTTGAGTATGATCATCAGCCCTTACAGGCACATACAGCTGAGTATCATCAGCATACCAATGGAAATAGCAAGGGACATTTATTCAATGACTGCGTACAATTTGACCAAGAGGTGAACTATAAAGAGAGAAAAGTAGAGGGCCAAGAACTGAGCGCTGAGGTACGAAATATTTAACATCAGACAATTCGGATTATTATAGCAGACACAACATGTTCTGGCGGCACGGTGGTGGAGTGGTTAGCGCGGTCGCCTCACAGCAAGAAGGTCCTGGGTTTGAGCCCTGGGGTAGTCCAGCTTTGGTGGGTCATCCCGGGGCGTCCTCTGTGTGGAGTTTGCATGTTCTCCCCGTGTCTGCATGGGTTTCCTCCGGGCGCTCCGGTTTCCTCCCACAGTCAAAAGACATGTAAGTCAGGTGAATTGGCCGTACTAAATTGTCCTTAGGTATGAATGTGTGTGTGTGTGTGTGTGTGTGTGTGTGTGTCAGCCTTGTGATGGCCTGGTGGCCTGTCCAGGGTGTCTCCCCACCTGCCGCCCAATGACTGCTGGAATAGGCTCCAGCATCCCCGTGACCCTGAGAGCAGGATAAGCGGTTCAGACAATGGATGGATGGATGGACAATGTGTTCTTCTAGATAAGTAGGACTTAAGCCAAGAAAGCGCTAAGCCAGAGACACCTAAATTACAATTTATTCTGTTTTATAGTATACAGTCAATGGTGTCAAAGGCTGCACTGAAGTCCAGTAGTAGAAGCACAGAAGTGGGATCAGAGACCCTAGCTAGTAGATGATTATTCACCACTCTGGTCAGAGCAGTTTCAGTGGAGTGACAGGCCTCCTGCATTTATTGGTGCCCCATGTGCTGTGTCCCCAGGTTCTCCAGATGGTCCATGGCTTGGTTGGGGCGGGGCACTACGGAAACGCCAAGACCATCTACTGCCTCGGGGGATGGTTTTACTGGCCTGGCTGTCTACCAGATGTGGAGCTGCACATGCACTGCTGAGACTCCTGCACCCGCCCCGATCCGGCTCTGGAGCGTGGCAGAAGAGGGCCTATGACACACAGTGGTTTGGGCAGTCTGTTCGCCAGCGGCGGCATCCTGGACATTTGGGGGACTATGTGTTGAGTGATGGTCCTCAAGGGCGACGGGTGGGGGGGTGGGGGGCATGCAGGTTATTTGCCTGCCGCATTTAATGACTGCTTTTATAACGAGAGGGTGTGCTAACTGGAAAAATGGGGTTGCCAAAAAAAAAACATGCAGCAGGGGATCAACTTAACACATCAACGTCTCAATTCAGTCATTTCAAACGAGAAGAAAAGCACGTAGACTTAATGTTGAGCCAGGCAGCAACTGAACAGCACTAGAGACACAACATTGAAATGAGAGAAACAAGGAATACCTCACTCGCCTCATCGATCTCTGCCATACATTGGCGTTGCTGGGCATTTGACTATCCCTCATGAATGGATCCCATCGCTTCAAATAGTCAACAGTCTCCAGAAACGCCGGAGAATAAGGGAGTTTTTCTGGAGACTGTTGACTATTGGAAGCGATGGGATCCATTCATGAGGGATATTCAAATGCCCAGCAACGCCACCTGTTTGTCAAATGGGTCTCAGGATGACATGATTTCGGCTTTAGCCGCTACACTTGAGAACATGAGGCACTTGGATCGTCTGCCCCAAGATGAGAGAACAGCCGACTGTGCCAGCTTCCCTGACCTGTTGAAGTTATGCAAAATGCAGGAAATTGATTTAATTTACCATGTTTGACCCCCTGGTGCTTTTAGCTACCATCTCCGTGTCAGTGGCAACAGCGGAGCAATGTTTCAGTGCGGAGGGAAACGGGTGCTGAATAAGCTTCACAGCACTATGACTCAAGGCCGTCTGCAGCAACTTCTGCTGTTAACAGTGGAGGCCGACTTGACCAACGCACTCAGTTTGGAGGAATCAGTGGATTGCTTCATTCAACGTCCTCGTCGTATAGACCTCTGGACTGGTGAGTGTTACTATATTATTTTTTAAATGGGCCAACTGTTTCAATGTTAGTTTTTATTCTATATTTTCCACATGTTTATTTATCTGACAAATGAGTGCTTTATATTTTTATACGCAATCTGATCAGATGCATTATCATAACACAAAATAGGCCCAACTCACGCAACGTTCCCAACAAATAGCCAGGTTATAGGCAGTTCTCTATCTGTCTTCTAAAAAATCTTATATATAAATGTATTTGCCGGCTCAATGACTCTCATGATGTAATCATCAAGAGTTAAACTAATATAAGATTCAGTGCCACACGCTACCAATCCCGGCAGTGGGACCACTGGTATAGCTGCCTTCTTTTAACACACTGACTTGTTCCATTTATGTTGTTTTATTGTGTTTACTCTGTGTATTGTCTAGGGTTTGTCTTTTACCTATTTGTCTTTGTCTGTTATGGACACTGAGTCTGCAATTAAGTTTTGAATCGAATTGAATAACCCAACCAGCAGATGGCGGTAGTACACACATTCTATTAATAATGCTATACTATACCAGTGTACTGCAAAGCCTTTCGTTTAAAATGTGAGTACTTACTAAACAAACGTTAAATATGCCGTGGATTAACATGGTTTGTTTGCCCCCCCCCCCATGAGAGGTTTACTTCCAATTCCTGCGCACGCCCCTGGTTACTGACTGACTGACCTTAGGACAGTGACTTAGACTGATGTCGCCAGGTACTTACTAGATGGGGGGTTAATCGTTATTTGGTCGGTTCCGGCTGTTGAGTAAAATAAGAGAGCACTGCCTCACATGGGCCACGGGCAGGGGTTAAAGTGGGATTTGGTAAGTGGGGGATCCCTGAAATCAGGAAATTAACCCTACGAGCACATGCACACACACACCCACTACATCAGGGGTCGGGAACCTTTTTGACTGGGAGAGCCATAAAAGCCAAATATTTCTAAATATATTTCATTGAGAGCCATATAGTATTTTTAACGTATAATAAATTAAATATGTCTTACTTTTAATGCGACTTCTGGTGCTGCATGGTTTTGCTGATGGCCTTGTAGTCTGGTTCATACGTGGTGAGGTTGAGCTTCATGCAGGCGTTGAGGCTTCCATCAGTTAAACGTGAGCGTAGGTTGGTCTTAATGTTCCTCATATGCGAGAAAGACTGTTCACATGCATATGTAGAGCCAAACATGGTCAATACGGCAATACTCACACGCTGCATTGTGTGGTATGTCACAGGAAGCTCGTTCCAAGTTTTAAGAATCAGCTGGTCTTCAGGTTGAAGATTTTTAATTTCTGTCCACTTGTGTTCCCTCGCCAGCTCTGCTCGCTGTCGCGCAAGACTTTCCAACTCTCCATTAAGTGACTTGAACTTACTCATCCACATGTCTGATGCCTTCAGGTCAGCAACTTCCAGCTCAAAGTCTCCGATAGAGACCCCGGGGATGCATGTCAGGTCGATTTTGTCCACTGCACACTCATGTGGATGAGTGATGAACTTGAAAAGACCAGTGCGCGCACGAAATTCTCCAAAACGTGCTTTGAATGACTGCAGGAGATTGAACGTAAAGCCAGCTAGCTGCTGGAGATCCAGATGTTGAGTGGAGTCACTTGCTAAGCATGCATCTCTAAATTGTTGCAGTCTTTCAAAGTGCAGAAGACGACCTGTTTCAATGTCCCTGAGAAAGACTTCCAGCTTGCTTTCAAATGCAAACACTGCTTGTTGAAGGGATGAGATTGTATTTCCAATACCTTGCATTTTCACATTGAGCTGGTTCAGATGGCCAGTTATGTCCACGAGATAGTGAAACTGCAGGAGCCAGTCAGTGTTGTCTAGCTCAGGATGCTTGACGCCTTTCATTTCAAGAAAAGTCCGGATTTCACTCAGGCAAGCTGCAAAACGGCTGAGCACCTTCCCCCTTGACAACCAACGCACGTTGCTGTGTAAAAGCAGACCGGGATAATGATTCCCAACTTCTTCTAACAGAGCTTTAAACTGGCGATCATTTAAAGCTCGGGCAACAATAAAGTTGACCACTCGAATGACCAGAGACATCACCTCGCCAAGCTCCTGGCCACACGTCTGAGCGCAAAGCGCCTCCTGGTGCGGGATGCAATGAAAACTTAGGATGGCTCTCTTTTCATGTTCACGGAGAAGCGCTACAAATCCTTTGTTCTTCCCCAACATACAGGGTGCACCATCAGTACAGACAGAAATAAGTTTATCCATCGGTAGTTTTTTTTCTTTAGCAAACTCCATGAAAGACATGAATAAATCCTCTCCTCTTGTTGTCCCTTTCATTGGCAAAACAGCCAAGCTTTCCTCACGCAGTGTGTCACCTGCAGCATACCTGGCAATGATACTGCACTGAGATAGATGGCTAACGTCTGTTGACTCATCTAACGCGAGAGAAAAGTATGTCCCGGCGTTTATGTCCTTAATTTGTGTTTCCTCGACTTGATTTGCCATCATGATGCTACGATCGTGCACAGTTCTTGCTGACAGGGGCATGTCTTTTATTCGTTTGATTATCTTGTCTTTATTTGGGAAGTCATCAAACAGTTCATTGGCCACATCAAGCATGAATGTTTTGGCATACTCGCCATCTGTGAATGACTTTCCATTCCTTACTATTGCCAAAGCCCCCGCAAAGCTAGCGGAATTCCCGTCCCCTTGCTTGGTCCACACACGTAGTTGCTGCTGACTCGTCTGCACTCTCCGCTGTAGCTCCTCGCATGCCCTTTTCCTGCTGTCCCCCGCTGGATATTTCGATGCAAATGAAGCATGGTGCGTATCGAAGTGCCGCTTTATATTTGACCGTTTCATCGATGCAATTTTATCATTGCATATTAGACATACCGCAGATCCTGCTCTCTCCACAAATGCAAATTCCTCTGTCCACGCAGCCTGGAATGCACGGTAATCATCGTCTTTTTTTCTTTTCGCCATCTTTTCCGTTACAAGGGTTGAAGCGGATAAACTAGTTGGCTATCTGATAAAATTGATTTCTTCACCTTTACAATGACCCGGACATGCTCGCGAGCCATTGGTTCCCGACCCGACCCACGAGTGACCCGTGACCCGTGAAATTTATCTTCAAAACTAATTTCTGTTTACTTTAAAATGACACAGTATTATTAAGAAATATCACAAGTATTTTAAAATCAGTTCCAAACTGATTTTTTTGAAAAAAAAATAATTTTCAACTCAAAATTGTCTGGGAGCCATATGCCGTCACCGGAAGAGCCATATATGGCTCGCGAGCCATAGGTTCCCGACCGCTGCACTACATGCTCAATAAATCACTGGCAACATCTTCAATTTAAAAATTGAAATGCATTTTAATCAGTCTTTTGTATTAGTTGAAAGTGCCACAACTAGCCAGCAACGTCAGCTACTAGCTAGCAACGTTACCGGGTGGAAGATAGCTAGTTAGCTAGCTAGCTAACGTTACGTTCGCTAACGTTAGTTGCTTGAATGAAAGCCACAGCAGAGCTAGACAAAACTATTGGAAATATTATTGAAAATACACTGAAGAGTACTCACTCTTTATGCCCCCCAATCCAAGATAATAGCGCAGGTAGCAGGTTGACGCTCTCTCGAGTCTTGTCTGACTGGTGCGGTGAACTGACCCTGACCCGTGAGTGTGAAGCCAGTTTCTTTTGATGTCAAGTCTGGTGAAGCCAGACAGCAGGCAGGTGCGGGTCACGTGAGGACGCGATATCATTCAAACTTTTAGAAAAAGTAAAGTAGTATAAAAATAGAAGAACGACTTTATTTGCGATTTATTTTGTAATGCTTGTGAATTGGCTGCATCATGTTTTTTGTTTTAAATTTTACTGTGACAAAAAGGTTGAAATTACTCCTGTCTACAGAGTGCCGGATCTCAGCTCCGGTTGACTTGGGGGAGGAGGGGAGGTGCCGGTGTCGGGATCCGGGTAGCTCCGGCCCACTTTAATCACTGGCCACGGGAGTTGCGATTAAAACGAGATCTCTGCCTCTCGACTCCTTCTTCCACGCCGGCTCGCCACGGCAACACCCCCACCTTGTTCATTTGCCCCAGCTACATGGGCATAAGTATTGTAACGGGCATGGATAAGAAGACACGCTGGCTGCTGGCTCGCGGGTCTGACCCTTTAGTCTAGCGGTTAGCGATGTCTCATGCGGTGCGGGCGATACGGGTTCGCGTCCCGGCCGCGGCAGTTCCTGTGGTTGCCCCCCCCGAGTTCGCTACATTGGTGTCAGAAGTGGGATGGGGCGACCGTAAGGCCATCGGAAGCGTATACGCCCTGAGGCGTGAAGGAGCTGATATGCTTCCCGAAGGAGGGGGGGTAGTGCAACGTGCATGGATAAGAAGACACGCTGGCCGCTGGCTCGCGGGTCTGACCCTTTAGTCTAGCGGTTAGCGATGTCTCTTGCGGTGCGGGCGATACAGGTTCGTTACCCGGCCGCGGCAGTTCCTGTGGTTGCGTTGTCCCCCGAATTCGCTACAATATAGTCGGGTGGGGAACCTTCATTTAAGGGAAGGAAAACATTCAGCCACGTTTCACATAAACCAATCCTATCGAAACTTGTTGTTGCAGGTTGCCTGTGGGATTCTATTCTATTCGATTTCCCCCACAAACTTTCTTTTTATTCGTCAGCAGTCGCTGTTGATTTTTTTTCCAATCCGAAAGTTATCAATGGACACACGTCTCATGAAGACCCGCGGCCCCGGAGCGTGGCGACAGGTCCCTGGTTACGTGAACGTGCTCGGCGCCGGGAGCGCGCCCCAGTCAGGAGCGCACAGTCAGCTGTGGCAGATCCACAACTCCGGGGTCGCCCCTGCGTCCAGGACCGTCCCGCCCGAGTCCGGATCGGCCCGCAGCCTCTAAACTAAGCTGCCGTTATGGCGATGGACTAGCCGTAAGAGGCTTAAACCGAGCATAAAGCCCCGGGTGAGTTACGATTACATCCCGGTCATTCGCTAGTCGGTAAATATTTGGACACCCGCCGCCCCCCAAAACATTACAGCGAAAGTTATTAGCGCTCTTGCTAACGTTAGCATCCCAGCAACGTAGACGTAGACTATATCACAAAGTAATAAAGCCTTTGTTACATTCAGTAGGTTATCTTGTTACGTCATGCATTCAACCAAAGGGATCGCTGCCTGCCGCGTGCTTGTGTAGTTTGTTGTGTTTTGCCACAGGTTTCCCCCCTTGTAGTTCAGCTGTTAGCTAGCTAGCTAATATCAGGATCTCCACTACCAGATTTTAGGGCAGCTCAGACTTACTCATAGTTTTCCTATGATGGTCATGATGATGGTCAGGGCCAACCCTGAAGACAAGACGACACGCGTTACACTAAAGTCCAGGTTCTCCATTAGTCTTGCCTGAAGTGGTTAGTCAGTCATGACTCATGTCGTATACATGGATCAAAACAAATTGCTTAAACGCATAAAAGTCCCCAACCCAAGTAAAAGTTAAGACGCCTTTATTGGAGCTCAATATGATTTCACAACGTTTTCTGACCTGTTTTGGTCTGTTTCATTTACATTATGTTATTCAGATCAAGCCTGTCTTTACCCACATGTCAGTTTTGTTTTGTTATTATCATACTTTGTTTTTTTTGGGGGGGGGAGTAATTCTTTTGGTCGTTCTAAGGTAATATGTTTAGTAAATTCATTTTTTTCAAAACATTATTTTATTATGTTTAATCACTCATTTGTTTTGTGAATTTATTGGCATGCATTTTATACACAAACAACTCTCGTGCCCGCACTCTCAACTGCTTCTAGGTGTGTGCTGACCCCAAGTAAACCGACGTTATCTTTTGAAAATGACATACTTTAGTAAGGTGTTCCTAGGAACTACACTACAAGCTGCAGTCCAACACAGTCTCTGCTAACTGCAGTCTGATTTAGTGGCTGGAGGCTGAATTAGCTAGCTCCTCCATTATTCATGTGTGACACTGTTTCCATTCAGTTTAACTGCCAGGTCTGAAACAGGAGCCAGCATCTCACTTGGCTAACTTGGTTAAGATCTTCGCCAGTAGTCCGCTTTCCCCCATAACTGTCCATTCATGTCTCTGTCTTCCTGTCTTTTTCTCATTTTAAAAACTGGAATGGTCAAACTACCACATTAAGTAGAGTCAAGTGAATTCTCATGGAAAGTGTTTTAGTTGGCAATGCCATTTAAGTAATATTGAATCGGTTAAAAAAGAGAAGTGGGATATGAGCAACAGCGGTCTGAGACTGGATTCACTTGAGCCTGTGAGCCTGTTAGCTATAAGTTCGCAACTCTAGATAAGTTTTAGAGAAAGACATTCCCATTAGAAAGCAGGGTCTTTGCACATTCAGTAAAAGTAATGGAATGGATTGGTACTTGGTATTGGCGGATACTTAAGGATTTGAACTGAGACTCAGTATCAGCAATTAAAAAGTGATATTGGAACATGATAAAGTGCCTACTGGTTAAAATTTCTGAAATGTTGCATGTATTATGCTTGTTAACAGGAACAGCTCATGCCCCTGCTACACAAATGCATGGCATGGTGCACAATTGTGCACAAGAGCACTGTTTGTGGTGCTTAGTCATGATGTATCACCAAAAAAGCCCAATTATTTAATGTTCCATCCATTCATCCACCCATTATCCAAACCGCTTATCCTGCTCTCTGGGTCGCGGGATGCTGGAGGCTATCCCAAGCAGTCATTGGGTGGCAAGCGGGGAGACACCCTGGACAGGCCACCAGGCCATCACAGGGCCAACACACACACACACACACACACACCCACACACACACACACACACACACACACACACACACCTAGGGACAATTTAGTACAGCCGAGTCACGTGATCTACATGTCTTTGGACTGTGGGGGGAAACCAGAGCACCCGGAGGAAACTCATGCAGACACGGGGAGAACATGCAAACTCCATTTAGACCTGAAATTAATCGGCATCTGGAAAAAAACATTTACATGATAGAATGAACATTTATGCCAAGTGTTACGTGAGAAAAAATTATTGGTGGAGAAAATATTGGAAAAGTTGAAGGGATGTCGATGGAGAATTTGCCCAGAAGGAGCTGGTCCAATACTTCCGGCTGCAGTACCACGATAGCTCTAATAGCTAGCGGCTTCGAGCTCAGAGGCAAAACCCATGTCTCCTGGGAAATATTAATCTATCATCTCCTTGTTTCTCCTTATTTGTCCCCAGCCCCCTCTGGTGGCCAGGAGGAGTCACATGGCATCTCGTCTGCTGGACCGACTGAAACGCTCTCTTTTCAAAGACAGTCAGGGGGTAGGGCCTGACCCAACTGGAAGTGGGGCAGAACGAGAGGGTTTTCACGAGGATTGCTGGGAGGCGGAGCTGGAGGAGGAGGAGGAGTGTGTGACTGACCGGCTAGGGGGCACATTGTGCTTCGATGGAGGAGGATTGGAGGAAGGAGGGGAAGGGGAGGGTTCAGGGATGGACAGCGACTCTGACTTCCTTGGAGAGTCCATGGAGGAGGGGCTTAGCAGCACCGGTAGGAATTTGCTGACTTTAGCACAGTGTAAACAAGCACCGTTTTACGTAAACATCTGTAAACCAACAGATCCCTAGCATTATGTTAATTTTGAAAAACAAAGGGAGGGTGGAGGATACTTTTCAACAACAACCTGTTAGACAGGAGCAAGATTAGATGCCATCGATGCAGGAAATGGAGGTGTTGAAAAACTGCTCCTATTTTCTATTGAGAGAAATGGGACCGAACAGCTAGCTTTTCTGGAATCAGTTCTTCTTTTATCAAATGTCACAATTCTGACTGGTTGACTGATTGACTTGACTGACTGGCTGACTGACCTGTTGCTGCCCTCTGCATTTTGGGAAAACGTTAGTTTCCTGACCTGTCCTTTGAAGCAAATTGCTTTTTATCACCAACAGCAGACATTTCCTCTGCCAGGTATCTCCACAACAAGAATTCTATTTCAAGAAGAATTATTTATAGAATTATAATCACTTCTACATCCTATAAACCCCTTTTGTTAAAGAAAAAAAAATCACCACTTTGACTTTGTTATTTAGCAATTCCAAAATAAAGAGGATCCACCCTGTTATGTCTTTTGTTGGCTCAGCTCTCAAGGGGTGGATGTCTCATTGGAAAGTGAAACTTTTCAAGTGCAAGTGTTCCCAGTGTCAGCGACTCCCTTGACTCATCGTCACTTATGAAATGTTGGTTCTCGGTTTTCAGTTCTTTTAATTATATTGCAAGTTTCTGTCCTACATCCTTTACAAACCGAGAACGTGTCATGAGCCAAAGGCTGATGCTGGGTATTCGAAACACATTGTTTCATTTCCAGAATGCATCACAGTGAGTATCAAAAGATAAGACTGTTGAAATGTTATACTTTTTTTATTTAGTGGATAGAGGTAAAATGATTGTTGCTTCTGAACAACTTGATAAATGTGTTTTTCCTCTCTCTGTCTCTCTTGCTCCCCCTTTTTCTCTCTCTCTCTGTCTCTATGTTGACTCTATTTATCTCTCTCCATATTTGTGTAGAAACCAGTCCAGTGGCTGTTTCTCACTTAAGTCCCTCCTCCCTGCTGGCCCGGCAACTTCAGGAGAGCTGGAGGAGCCTGAGAGGTGGAGGAGGCCAAGCCCCCCCTAGCAGGCAGCAGATGGACAGCCTGCTGTTCGAGGTGACCGATGCTAGCGTGGTGCAGGAAGGCTCCTCGAAGTATGTGGTGAGTCGGGGCACAAAGCAGCAAGGCGGCCCAGTTTGGTTCACTGGTTTCTGTATTTATCACCATCTGCCCCACCCCCCAACTTTCTACTAATATTTCGCAGCAGGCAGACTCACTTGGCAATGTTTGCAAGTTATCAGTCATCAGTGATTTTAACTGCAGGGATGCCAAGGAATTCAATAGTTGGCTCACATTTTATTTTGGTGATGCCAGCAGCTGGAAAATGACTCAAATCTAAATAATATTTTTCTGCCTCTCTTTTGCCTGCTCTTATTTCTGTTCAGTTCAGTTTAAAAAGGCTTTGCTGGTGTGACTATTTAAACTAAACATATTGCCAATGTGATTTGCAAAACATAATCTCGTGACACTGAAACCATCAAAAGAAAGTCTTCAGCTTGTTGTCATGCATTATGAGCAATTTTCAATGGATTTACTGTTTCTGACTTTGTGTCTGTCTGTCTCTGTCCGTTTGTCTGACTCTCTGTGTCTCTTTTTGTCTCCCTCTCTTTGTGTCTGTCTGTCTGTCTGTCTGTCTCTCTTCATCTGTCTTGCTGTCCATCTCTCCCCTCCCATCCCCCTGTCTCTAGCTGTACACCATTCATGTGATCCAGTCAGGTGGTAGTGATAAGACTCCAGCCATCATCACACGCCGTTATTCAGACTTTCGGCGGCTCCACGCCACACTGCGCCGTAACCACGGAGTCCAGATGGAGCGTGTTTGTTTTCCACGTAAGCAGGGACTGATATTTTTTTTCACATTTAACAATGTACAGTCCAGAGGTTAGAAATCTGACTTATGATCCCCATATTTGATTTGGCAAAGATTTTACGCCGGATGCCCTTCCTCCCTTGGAAATGGATGATCTGCTGTGGCGACCCCTAACGGGAACAGCTGAAAGTAGTAGTAGTAGTAGTAGTAGTCCAGAGGTTAATGGTCCAAACTTGAAGGTTTTTCATAATGCCTTTTAGATTCTATATGATAGAAATCCCTTCTACACGATAAGAAATATATCCTTTTTCTTTCTTTTTTTAAAAAATTTATTTCTGATTTTTCCCTTTTTTCTCCCAATTTAGTGGCCAATCGATCTCTATTTTAGTTCAAACACCCACCCTTGTACTGCATGCGTTCGCCAACTGCATCTCTCCAGCCGGCAGTCTCGAAGGAGACGCCTCGCCACTTTCGTGACAAGGCGAATCCAGCCCGAACTACTGCTTTTTCAGACACACAGAGACGCATTCATGTGACGAACACAAGCCGACTCCGTCCCCCTCCCGAGACAGCATTGCCCATTATTGCTGCTTCGTCGAGTCTGGCCATAGTCAGATCTGACGAGACCAGGGCGCGAACTCCAGTCCCCAGTGGGCAACTGAGTTGACACAAAGCCAATGCTTAGACCGCTACACCACCGTGGACTATAAGAAACATATCCTAAAAAATTATGCTCTTGTTTTTGTTTTTTTTTATTATTGATAATAGATACAATATGCCCACATTATAAACAACCCCACAGTGTGTTCATGGTGAGGATGTCTGTGTCCTTAATGCTAGAAGAAAATTGTAGGAGTTGCTTGAAAATTTCAAAGCAAAGGTATAAGCAGTTTTAAGTTAAAATTCCACTTTAATGCAGCTTTCAGTTGTTAATTCTGCAACTGTGACTTTTTAACTTGGACTTTTTATCATTAGATATTGCTTGATAAAGAATAGGCTTTATTGTAGAAAATTATTTTTTAAAGTTATTTAAAATTGTCTCTTGATGACCTTGCCGTGATGATATCGTGATATCATTAATCACCAGGAATATAGTTGGCAAACCTTGATTCATACACCATGAGCTCACTTTCCTCCCTGTTCTCTGTTGCTAGGGAAAAAGCTGCACAGGAACTTCACCGCAGAGACCATCGCTAAGCGGAGCCGGGCCTTTGAGCAGTACTTGTCTCACCTGTGTTCCCTGTCTGCCCTGAGGGAGGCACTGTGTGTCAGACACTTCTTCTATCTGGCAGACCTGCAGTCAGGGCAGCTGCTTATCAGGTACGTGAACCTGAGTTCTTGTACCTAAAGATGGTGATAATGATAATATTGTTTAAAGTTGTTAACATTAAAGATGTAGTCTGTAATTTTTTTGTATGAAAAATGCCATATTGGTACCTGTTAGCACTGACATATTCATAGCCGCAGCCATTCAACTCTTTAATTGCTCCTCTATATGATGGTTTTCATTGGCACTGGCGGGGTCTACCATCCCCGCCAAGTATTCAAATGTAAGGGCACCTGCACAGGAAATGGCGTCAAGTCTGCCATCAAAGGAAAAGAAGAAGAAGAAACTTGCCTGTCAAATGCGTAAGAGTACGCGATAGGTGCTAAATTACAAAGCTAAAACTTAAGTAATGTTTGATTTGGATTAATTAATTGTTTGATACCGTGCTTAAATTACTGTGTTGAATGACATTGTTTATCAGTCTTCATTCTCCAAAATACATATACTGCCCCTCAGTTCTCTTGCCAGTGTTACAGCAAAGTCCATGACCGTCAAATATTATGACCTGCACGTGAATGCTTTCTGGGTGTAAAGGATCATGTTGATTTTGAAAGGAACTCTGGTAATTTTGGATTTGCGGTGTGAAAATTAACTGCTGTGACCACCAGAGGATGCCAAATTCACCAAAACTGAAGAAATTAAGGATAGCCCCACTTAAAAATGAAAACAATTGTGATGGTCAACAAACACACTAGAAAAATGACTAGATCATAATGTTAAATTATCAGCTAGATATCATCTGGTCACTAGCGTTAACACCACAGGATTTTATTAGCTGCCAGGGCAGAATGGGGATTGAGGAGGCCACTGACCACTTGGAATTTTCAAAACATCATTAGAACAGAACATCAGAAATTATTTTCTTCTTTTTATTTATTCACCTCTAAAACTTGGCACAAACATGACTTCCTGTTCTGAGATTTGGCTGTAAATGTAGCGGTTTTGTAGATTACTGTCTTGTTTTGATTAGGGTGGGCCAATACCAGGAGGCTTTGGGACCACTGCTCAATGGCAAGAGACTCCAACACAAGCTAGGCTGGGCAAGTAACCATGGCAACCAGGGTCAGTCCCTGCCCCCGGCCGCCGCCCACTGGTTCTTCACCTTGGTCGCATTGTCGTGCTGTTTCCAGGAAGTGGAACAGCTGGAGGAGGCTCAGGAGCACTGTGACCATGCCCTCCATATTTTAGCCCCACCCCCAACCCAGCTTACATCCACAGAGACCAGTAATAAGACTGAGGATAAACCCCACCCATTAAAGGACATGCCACCACTGTGTCTAGATAAACCCCACCCACTCCTGGTCCCGTTGCTACGGGTGATGGTGCGGTTGTCGTGGCAAACAGGAAGAGACAAGCGCCATTGGGAGGAGCTTCTACAGCAGCTGGAAGAGCAGTGGACAGGGCTAGACAATCAACCAACCATCAAAGAATTCCTGGTCAAGCACAACCTGAAGGACAATGAAGTGGAGAGCTAGGATGCACGCATGCACACGTAGGATGCACGCATGCACACGCACGCATGCACACGCACGCACACACACACACACACACACACACACACACACACACACACACACACACTTACACAGACATGCATATACACATTTGCTGCAGAAAACAATCACTATGCATTAAGACTTGTACTTTTAAGCTTATACAGCTACTATGTATTCTATACTGTACACTAAAATGGCTTCAACCTTGCCTAGCTGTACTGCATGCTATCACACTTAAGAAGGGAGGTTTTTCATCATGCTGTATGTCTATAGATACATTTTCCACTCTGATTGGCTAACGCTGGTAGTGACACAGCTTGTCCATGGGCGGTTTGTTGCTTCAGTGTTGCTAATGAGAAAGGAAGTATGATTTTTGAACATTTTTAATCCATGTTTCAAAAACAGTTCACAGCAAACTGATGCTGCTTTTAACCGCTTAATGTTTTAAATGTTGAGTGGATGTGGTTATGATGTAGATGAGGGTCAGAGTGGTTTAAGGGACCACAGATGGAGAATAGGGACGAAAGCAGACAAACACTAAGGCCTGATTCACACACA
Organism: Lampris incognitus; assembly: GCF_029633865.1. Lineage (NCBI taxonomy): Eukaryota > Metazoa > Chordata > Actinopteri > Lampriformes > Lampridae > Lampris > Lampris incognitus. Next base: position 39,254,286 of record NC_079212.1, read on the forward strand.
GCTGGAGATATGTCATGTTTAACCCTTCATGGCACACATTGGGTCTTATCAAGGTTTATTGTGGTGACCATAGAATCAGGATGAATATTAAAAAAACAAAAAAGGGGGGCGTCCGGGTAGCATAGCGGTCTATTCCGTTGCCTACCAACACGGCGCTCGCTGGTTCGAATCCTTGTGTTACCTCCGGCTTGGTCGGGCGTCCCTACAGACACAATGGCCGTGTCTGTGGGTATGTGTCCTAGTTGCTGCACTAGCGCCTCCTCTGGTCGGTCGGGGCACCTGTTCGGTGGGGAGGGGTAACTGGGGGTAATAGCGTGATCCTTCCATGTGCTACGTCCCCTTGGCGAAACTCCTCACTGTCAGATGAAAAGAAGCGGCTGGCGACTCCACATGTGTCGGAGGAGGCATGTGGTAGTCTGCAGCCCTCCCCGGATCGGCACAGGCGGTGGAGCAGCGACTGGGATGGCTCTGAAGAGTGGGGTAATTGGCCAGATACAACTGGGGAGAAAAGGGGGGCAACACCGAGGAGGATTTGTAAATAGCAATCTGTGAAGGTGAGAGAGGAATTAAAACAAACCCAGGTATCCAGTGAAACAAAATAAAAGCTCAGGAAGAAGAGCCGGCCGGGCACAGCTGGACAGAAGTGACAGCAGCAGAAAGGAGAGTTGGACGACTAGGGTTCATGACATACAGTTCAGTTGAAACAGTGCGGCTATAGGGAAAACTAATGTAATTATTTTAGTTAATTTAGCGGAGAGCTTTGACTGTGAACTAGGTTTAAATCCAACTTCATAAAATCTGCTGAGAAGATCGGACATGTGACATGAAGAGATTCCAGTCAGCTCCTATGTGTGAATCAAGCCATTAGAAAGGGACGAGAAACGATCATCTGACAGAGGTACAGAGTGATCAGAATTGTTTACCAGTTTTAGGGGTGGGCGGGAACGGCAGTAGATCATAAACGGATGAGGATGTAGAGGTGAAGCAGGAGTGGTTTACGAATTCATCTAACGCTTGACATTAATCACTAAGCACAGCCCACACCAAGCACTAGACGGACACAGTAGATGTGTCATACTGGGCACTCCTTTCACATGCATGATGTACTGATATTACCATGGCGTCGTGTTCTGCGTTTTGGGTGGCTTCTTTCCGTGCTCGGTGTTCACTGAGAAGACCAGCGGTCGAGCGACAGCTGAGAGCAGTTGACGCTCGCTTTATTTATTTTACTTCATGAATCAAACTTTGTTTTGTAGCACATTTTGAATATAAAGATGCAATAAGATGCGCTTTGCATGAGAGCAGTTTAACAATATATTAAAAAAGAATGCAAAAAAAAAAGATGAGAAGGAGTTACCTGTACATAGGATGAGACAGTGTAGAAGTTAAACACAAAGGCCAAGTGTGTGTATGTATATGTATGAGTATGTGTGAGTGCAGAGTGTGCAGTTTTGGGGCGAGATATAGGCATGGGCTGGGGTGTGTGTGCGTGCGCGCGCGCGTGTGTGTGTGTGTGTGTGTGTGTATTGATGGGTAGTGGGGTCAATATAGTTTACAGTTCTCGCTTTAGAAGTGAAAATCCAATCGGCTCTGCCACGGCTCCTCTTCTGTCTTCTCTTTCAGCCAACAGTCTGATTGGTCGAAAAGGCTGTCAGTGTGATTGATGCACTTAAACGTTTAAATTGACTTCTGGGGGCCTGTTCAAAATTGAATTCTGATACCGCTGCTTGCCATTTTGGCAGCAGGTAGCTCACTTTTTGTTCAGTCACTCTTCTCTGTTCTAAAACGTAATTTGGCTGCTGAGGATTTTAAATTGGCTGGTGAGAATGTTAATTGGATGGACTGCCGTCGTGTGGCGTCCTATTCATTACAATATCGAGTACTGCGTGGGTCATTTAAAGGGAACTAGACAAATCGCATTCAGGATTAGAATCATGTTTTTTGGCCATGTAGGTTTGCACATACAAGGAATGTGATTCCGGTTTTGTTGCTCTCTCGGTGTATTTAGAATAGAATAACAACACGACAACACAACAATCTTCAGATATATACACAAGGATTGACCGTGTTTGTACTCTTAGGCTGGGTGCACACTAGAGGACGGTTGGGCAAATTTTCCTCTTAATTTGCAAAACCTGACAATCTGAGATGGAACGCCGTTCTTCGGCTTGCCTTTGGACCGGCAGTTGAGAGATTATCTGGTGGTATGCGGGGGTACACAGATTGTCTTAACCACCCCATCAGCTTGCCCAATGATTTGGGACGACAGGATGTTATCAACCATGTCTGATACTTATGACACCATCTGCTGGGGTCCTGCAGTATGTGATGGTCAGTGACTCCTCATTACGTGTCTTATGCTCTGGGTTTTCCAAACCAGGCATGATTGTACAAGTCCTCTGATGTGCATCTCGCTTCAGACCAGGGAATATCTTTCTTTCTTTTTTTTTCCTAGTGCCTGTTTGCACAAATTCACTGACATGTGAAAACCTTTTTGACCCAGATGTTGTGATGATAAATCAAGGAACCAGTCAATTAATCAGACTTTTATTTATCTGTTACATTTTGTACATTGAAACCCAATGCAACACAATGTATATGAAAGCATGTTAAAAATGTGGGGGGAAAAACCCCCATTTGACTTCATATTTTGTACTTGAACTGGAGGGCTTATTCTATGATCCCTTCTAGGCTGAGAGAGGTTTCATATTCTCTCGGGAACTTTGTCAGAACCAACTACGAAAACAGACCTTATGTCCATTATCAAATTCCATTTTTGTGTACAACATGATTTCCTACAAACGCCATCTGTTCTTTAATTCACAAATTTGTTTCATTGTAAAAACTCAACCAGGAATCTTCTCGCCTTAGTTTTGAGTTTTCTCATGTCAGGTAATGCGGTCGTAGTTAGTTATATCAGTGTCTTATGAAACGCAAATAACTGTAGGATTACAGGTCTCCGAGACAGCGGGTGTGTCTGTATCAATGCCAGATGTGGCTTCCCATCTGAGAATTTCGCTTTTAAAATGTGACACTTTTAAATACAGCTGTATGTACTCGTTGATGTGCTCGATTTCTACTCCCACCACAGATCAGAGTTGGTTGGGTTTACATCTGGCACGCACAGGGCTCTCAAATCCAAATTATGTAAAAATATGATTTAGCCGGATTAAATTTATACCCGACCTCTGAATATTTCTTGAAATACATGAGAAAACAATGGTATATTACTTTCCACAGGGGAAAAAACCCTAGCGTGTCACTTCCTCTCATGGCGTCTACACCCAGTCAGTCTGCCCATTCAGTGTGGAATGTCAGATGAATTGTATCGGCACATTAGCTGTTGTTTCATGGTCCCAAATATATTTTGTGGAATAAATTTTTTTAAACACCAATTGTCTCCTTCCATTTTCCTGTGTGACCTTCGGTGGGACCTAGAAGATTCCCTTTCCCCTGAAATATAAATTCCCTACTCGTATGTAAATATATTTATTTATTAAAACGTTCAAGTCAGGCGGCCCGGTGGCGCGGTCGCCTCACAGCAAGACGCTCCTGGGTTCGAGCCTTGGCGTAGTCCAACCTTGGTGGATCATCCCAGGTTGTCCTCTGTGTGGAGTTTGCATGTTCTCGCCGTGTCTGTGTGGGTTTCCTCCAGGGGCTCCGGTTTCCTCCCACAGTCCAAAGACATGTAAGTCAGGTGAATTGGCCATACTAAATTGTCCCTAGGTATGAATGGGTGTGTGTGTGTGTTTGTGTGTGTCGGCCCTGTGATGGCCTGGCGGCCTGTCCAGGGTGTCTCCCTGCCTGCCGCCAAGTGACTGCAGGAATAGGCTCCAGCATCCCCACGACCCTGAGAGGATAAGCGGTTCAGATAATGGATGGATGGATGGATGGATGGACGTTCCAGTCAGGCGGCACAGTGGCACAGTGGTTAGTGCTGTTGCCTCACAGCAAGAAGGTCCTGGGTTCGAGCCCCGGGCTAGTCCAACCTTGGTGGGTCATCCCAGGTTGTCCTCTGTGTGGAGTTTGCATGTTCTCCCCGTGTCTGTGTGGGTTTCCTTCAGGGGCTCCGGTTTTCTCCCGCAGTCCAAAGACGTGTAAGTCAGGTGAATTGGCTGTACTAAATTGTCCCTAGGTATGAATGTGTGTGTCGGCCGTGGTGGCCTGGCTGGTGCCCAATGACTGCTGGAATAGGCTCCAGCGACCCCGAGAGCAGGATAAGCGGTTCAGATAATGGATGTACGTTCAAGTCATACATGGTCCATGTGCGCAGTCAACCAAGGCATTTTTTTTAATGTGTGATCCCGATTCTAATTTTGACTCTGAATCATATGTGGTAGTGACTCATTGCAGTGGGCTCGTTGAATGCGTCAGAATGATGCCCTGTAGTTACAGACGTTAAACGCTATTTGACAGCAGCACTCTTGAGGCTCGTCTATGCTTCTTTTAACGTACGGCCCTTTCAAACGAAGTAACCCGTCACTGCCCACGTACTTCCAAGGCGTCCTTTGCGTTGGCATGGATGTTAAACAATGCGGATACTAGAGAGCAGTTCAGAGTCAAAAGTTTCTGACAACAACAAACACGGCGAGGGTTGAGGAGGTCGTTTTTTGTCCCTGTGTCCGGGCGAGGAAGCATCATAAATATGTTTCACCAACTCGCACAACCTCTCCTCAAGGAGTTCCGCCATTTTTAAATTTTTTTTAAACGTCTTCGTTGTGTCTCGCAGGTCTCGCTTGAACTATTGGCTACACTGCCCCCACGATTTCCGGTGGTACTGCTCCGTTTCGTCCGCATCCGTAAACTTTCAGTACCCGTGCATAAACGCGGACGAAATGAGCGCAGAGTACGGACACAAGGCGTCGTCCGTATTTTTATACGTATGTAACGTTTAGCGTAAATGAGGCATTAGCTCTCCTTTCTTTGTTTTCTTTTAGTTAAAATGCCCCCGAAGTTTTTCAAACATATTAGTGAGTAATGTCAGATGACCGCCGGTAGAGTGCGCTGTGGCCCTGCCCTGAGTGCAATTTGACGGGTCTACCAGTTTCTGTGTGTAGATTAAGAGTAACAACAAAGGCCTTTGGAGTTGAATATTTTATTACAGGAATGAAAATATATTCTAAAATATATTGTATCTATGGTTTTCAACTTTTTAACTAGTTTCATTCACTATTACACATCTATGCTGTTTTTTTTCTTCGGAAGTGAGTATTCAGGAAAAACATTTGGTGTTTGGATGTTAGTCCGCACATGCTGGGCACAGAGACAGAGACAGACAGTGGTAGTGCAGGGGCCAGCTGCATGAAGCTAGGCTGAGACTTGCAATTAAATCTGACATTAAGTCAGTCTTGCTATAGACACTGAACTTTTATCTGTTGCATAAAGCTCAGCTACTAGTGACTAAGAGAAGTGACTGAGATAGACAGGCGCACAATGCATTGTAGGTAAAATAAAACACCTTACAGAAGAGAAACAAATGGCAGACAAAATAGTTTCATCTAATGGCACCAGAATGGTTGACAGGTGACAGTTTTTGACAGCTGACAACCAGCATCTTATTTTTAAATCAGCCGAATCAGGATGTGAAGCAACACAAAGTATGGGAGGACAATCACTGAAAAGACGAGCAGTATAAATCAAACGGTCAAAGACCTTCAAAAACATAAAAAAAACTATTGTTCAGGAATAAAAAATAAAAAAAAGAGAGAAATATTTAAGAGGAGGGAAAATAAAGCAATGGGAGTAGGTCTCCCGCATAAGCTGGAAAAAAACTGAGTGTGAGAATTGAGATTTGCAGCAACTATGGCCTTAAATTTAGCCCAGGGTGAGCAGCTAATTTCATGACTCAGGCTTAATATTTAAGCAAGAGATAGTTTTCATCAGACTAGTCTAATGTGGGAATCTAAGACCAGTCTAAGGCCAACACTAGTCTCCCACCAGGTTTATGCAGCTGGTCCCAGGTTGTACTGTGGTCTTCACATTGTTGTCTTTTCTCTACAACTAACAAGGCGTTAGCCGTGAATACAGAACCGAGTCACCATCATGGTGATATGAACACCATTCTAGAGAGGCCAGTTAACAGAGCATCACTGGTTCCTTCACAACCATGGAGTAGGACTGGTGAGACAACATGGTGCCTAATACTAAAATGACAACCTGTGTCTGTCACTGGGTTTAGCATAGGAGAGCCAGGCTTATCTGTCTCTGTTTGATGGTGGTGATGATGATGATGGTGATGGTGATAATTGTGACTCTATCACAGCCGACAGAGTGGGGTTCTCATAGTGGACAGTCCTCTCTTTGCATGTGCCAGAAATGCTCAAAGTATCCTGTATGAGGCAATGTAAAGGTGGTCTGTACTGAATCACCTTTACAAGTCAGGGTCAGAGTCTACTTGAAGCATCTTATTTCAGTGACTTTTGTTTGGGTCACAAAACAAACGACCAAACAAACAACCAAACAAAAAAAAAATTAGGTGAGAAAATTACATTAAACAATTAGAAATTACATAAGTACACAGTCTACCTCTGACTAGGCAAACTTACCTTCCTCTCTCACAACACAAACACCCTCACAAAAATCCCATATGTATACATACACACACACACACACACACACACACACACACAACTTTCCTCATAATACTGGTCCCACATACACACACCCGAATAGTAGCATATATACAAGACTTGATTCATCTCAGTCTGAGAGCGAGACAGCAGCTCAGAATCAATAGGGATCTGTTAGACGTCTGACTCTGGATTTAAAAAAAATATTTTTTTGCCCCCCCCCCTTTTCTCCCCAATTGTACTTGGCCAATATGTCCACTCTTCTGAGCCGCTCCGGTCGCTGCTCCACCCTCTTCTGTCGGAGGGCTGCAGACTACCACATGCCTCCTCTGATACATGTGGAGTCGCCAGCCACTTCTTTTCACCTGACAGTGAGGTGTTTCACCAGGGGGATGTAGCACGTGGGAGGATCACGCTAGTCCCCACAGTTCCCCTCCACCCCCGAACAGGCGCCCTGACCGACCAGAGGAGGCGCTAGTGCAGCGACCAGGATACATACCCACATCCGGCTTCCCACCCAGACACGTCCAATTGACCTTTCACAAAGTACCGCCCCAGAACGGTGCTTGTCCAATCCTACCTTAGCAACGGTCCGTCAAGCTTTCAAACACACAGCAAAATGCTGAAACGGTGTGCCTATGGGATCTGCAAATCAGATACTAGATATCTGAAAAGTTTGGAGGGGTGTAATTTTCTTTCCCTTCCCAAAACCCAGAACGCAAGAAGCGCAATGTCGGCAATAGATTTGGCAGTATAGCAGACCCCATGGCCAGCTTAATCCATCCAAAATCAACACAAATACCTGTCTGCTCCAAGCTAAGCTTGCTACTAGCTATTATTGATAGCTAATACAGCTAACGTATCATTACTGTTACTTTTACCCACACAATGCGCTGATTTCTTCCTTCATGTTTTGGTGTTTTCCGGCTACTTCCTGGATAGTTCTGAAATGCTTGACGGGCATAGCAACAGTAACTAAGGGGGGCGGGACTTTGCGAAAGGTCAATTGTGTCTGTAGGGACGCCTGACCAAGCCGGGGGTAACACGGGGATTCGAACCGACGACCCCCATGTTGGTAGGCAATGGAATAGACCGCTACGCTACCCGGACGCCCCCGAATCTGTAGATTTTTTTTTTTTTTTACGTGGAATTACCCAAGCACGCAGACAGGCCCTGCAGGGATCGAACCTACGATTTTTATGCTTGTAATGTGTTGCTCAAACATCGAAGTGCTCGTACTGTGTTAGGACTCACTGTCATGCTAGGTTCAGACTGTTCCAGTAATGGTTTATCTCAGCAACAGAGAGTGCAATTACATGAACACATACATAGCAGGATATATGAAAAAAGAGCACAGGTGAGCAGTCAACCTACAAGTGGTGGAACGTGATGATTGTTGAAAAGAAATGATCTTTCCAGTGTACACTGTTGTTTTGTTTTGATTGTCTATGAACCAAAGTGAAATAGTAACACTGGATAAACACCGAGCAACCATAAAAGAATAGGTTTCTATCACGTGTCGGTTTGGACACACACACACCCACACACACACACGCACGCACGCACGCACGCACGCACGCACGCACACACACACACACACACACAGAGGGTTTATAAAATATAGTCCATCTCAAATATATTCCTTGTATCCATTATCTGAAAACTTAAAGTATCCTCGGAATTTCTTTGCCTCCGAAATGTATCAAATATTAAACAAAACGTACAGAATTTGAAAGCAAAGCTTGTTTTCCCCCCCCACTCATTTCTTAGTAGTGAGTTGCACTGAGAATCATCATTACCGTGTCTTTCCCCTGTTCACCATTTTCCCCAGCAATTCAACCAACGGCGATACCTGTAATCCCATTACTCAGAGCTGGAACACTGAGACACTTGAAACCAAATTACTGTCACCACTCTTTGTGACCTATGACATGTCAACCCTTTACACACACACACACACACACACACACACACACACACACACACACACTGATGTGTCAGGCTAGACCGTGCTGTGTGAAGATCCATGGTATGACGACATTGACACCATAGCCAAACATGCAGGGTGGTCACGTGGTGCAGAATACATGGATGACATCAACACACGCCGCCTCTATAACCTCTTCACACTCACATGTTTGTGTACAATTAGTCAGTGTAGGAGCTCAGTCCCAGTACAGTGGGATAAATATTTCGTTGGTCAACATCTTGGAAGTCAAGAGCACCCAACTTGTAAAAGCATTCTCATTTTGATAACTATGGTCTTAAGATACTGGCTGAATGTCAATACCTTTAAAAGGTATTGATATTTATTTAGATTTATTTCACATTGTTTTGTAAGAGAGGAGGTATCCTCTATGGGTGAAATGTGGATATCTTTATATGAGAATATATTTAACGCTTACTCTCTATCATATGTTCTGTCTCTTTGCACGGCATGTGGAGGCCTGCTGTCCCTGTACCACGAGTTCCTGTATGTCTCACTAATGTCAGAGAACAAGACGCATTCCTGATTTTATCTTGTAGATGGTAAATGAAGTTGACCTGCATTGTAGTGTAAATGCCCCTCAGACACGTGTAGCCACTAACAGAGCAGTGGGTCAGAGGTTTATACGTCAGACAGTGGTAACTGACAGCAGAGGGTTGGGACAGAGCTGGCCGTCTGTCTCGACTCGTGTCCCGTGAGTCAGCAGCTCCTCCACAGTTGTCCAATCATCTAATAGCTTGCTGTTCCGCAGACGGTTCTGCTTCCTGTGGCTTAATTCCAGAACCGTCTGGGATGACGACCCTTGACCTCCCCCGGACAGCTCTTCTCCGCTTCCTCCTCCTCCTCTCCGTTCTCTATGTTGCCGTGACAATGCCAGGTGTCGTCTCCTCTCGGTGCGGCTCCAGTATTTGCCTGCCCACCGTCCCTCCTCTCCCTCTTCCCGTTCCTCCCCTGCCTCTCTCTCCCCTTCTGCACGCATCTCCTCGTCTGTGGTGACCTCACTGCGCTCCCTGGCCAATCGGGAGGCCCTGGCTCTGAGCAGCTGGTTCCTGACCGATCTCTGAGTGGAAGCTCGGGACCCAGGCGACGAGAGGGGGCGGATGGAACGAGGGGGAGCAGCCAGTGTGCTGTAGAGGAGTCCAGAGGAGCTCTTAGGGTTGCAAGTACGATTCCCGAGGGTCTGAAAGCCACGCCAGTCGGATGCCCCACTAGAGCCTGATCCAGGACTCTTAGAGAGATACTCCTCCTCCCGGCTCCTCTCTCCCCCTTGCCGGACGGTCCCAAAGTTGTGTATCAGAGAGTTTTGATGAGCATTCAGACTGGTTCTCTCTATGGTGGGGTGACTGTTTTTATGGTAACAGTTGCTGGGGTAGCTAGCTCTGCTCCTTGGTCCCACCATGTTGTTGGTTGCATTTGGCTGGCTGTTTTGGTGGCTGTTTATCAATGTGTTTCTCAGAAGATTCGACTCGTTCATGTTCGGGTGACTGGCTCTGCGTCGGCGATGGCTGTTGCTTAAATCGGTCATGGTTTGACTCCGTCCTGGTGCATCTATAGTCCCGCCTCCTCTATGCTGTTGCTGGTCTAACCACATTGCCCTCCGCTGGCAGGGCTCGGTATGACAGCCTGGGGGAAAGCAGAAAGACTTTAAAAAGGCCCAGCTAGGGAAATTACCTTTTGCAATAGAAACATTGTTCAGGTTTTAATACTTCTCTGGGCTACATATTTTTCAGTGGTTAATAAATATTTTTTACAGGTTGATAAATATTTTCACTCCCGAGTAGAGTTCTTCCGCACTTGTTCTCACTTAATTAGTTCTGGATCACTTATATACGACACACACTCTCAACTATGCACATATAAAATACACACAGAAGTGCATAACATAAACTCAGATACCCACAGAACACATAGACACACTTATAAAAATACCCACTTTCTAACAAAATTATAACTTGGAGTATTTCCACTTGATTAAAATCTGAGAATCTTAGCCTTATTCACTGTTTGAATCAATGTTTGATATAAATAACCACATTTTGTGGTTGTTCTTGGTACCCACCTGAAGCGGAGAGGGGGGTTGACCGCTGACGAGGAAGGGTGGGGCTTCTCTCAGCTCTGTGAAATTGAACCATCGTGGTCGTGCTATTTCCCACAGAGCACCGTGAGGTCTGGCCAGCATTGCTGAGGTTTACTGGCGTTGTCTCAGGGATGGACTCCAAATCCCAGCGTCCTCTCTGCTCCCTGGGGGAGTGGCCTGGCCGTGGAGAGGTGTGTCTGTGGGCATGGTTGCTGTGAATCCTTTGCAGTCGTCGGAACTCACCGGTGCTGACGCTATGGAAACCAGAATCACTGGGTTCCGAGGAAAGGAGGGACTCAGAGGAAGGGGAGGAGCCTGGGGAGGAAGGGGTGTGGCCTGGGAGCGATGACACAGCATCGGTCTCAGCCTCTGAAAGTGCCATGTGGAGGCGGGGGCTGTCGGTGCCACAGCCAAGCCCGCTGTCCAGCTCACTGAGAGGCAGGTAGCCCAGAGGACGGTCAGCTCGCCAGGGAGAACTATAGTCAGTCTAGAGAGTAAGAGAGAGAGAGAGAGGGAGAGACAGAGACAGAGACACAGAGAGAGAGAGAGAAGGTCAGAGATGAAAGAGGGAGGATAAACAAGAAAAACGGATAAAGTAGATAGTAATAAGACAGCAAATGGCAGACAAAGAGAGAGGAAAAGAAAAGGAAGAGATAGGCAGACGGAAAGATAGAAACAGAAAGTGAGAGAAGTAGAAGCAGAGGAAGAATAGTAAAGTTGTTATGTAAAATATCCATTCTAATCTGTTTCTAACCCAGTAGCAGAAACATCCTCTGTCACTGAGGAGGTCTCCATATTATAAGTCTATCAGTATTTGGAAACCAATATCATTCACAACTCAATTCATTTCAGATTTTCTGTGTATATCAAGAAATGTCTTGTCAAGCTAAAGACTGTTTTCTTATATTTAATAAGCCGTGCAGTGTCGTATCATGATGTGAAAATACCATCCAACATGTCAAAGCAGAAACACAGGTGGTCTGTCACTGTGCACTTTGTATCTTCTGTCTTACTGTGCGGTGTTACATAATGGAGTTGACCAAGTGTGTTACATTGTGGTGTTCTTCAGATATTTTATATCATTACATTGGGATGAATGTGTAACATTGTGATGTTGCTGTTGCGCTTAACAAGTCTGGTTTTACATTATGGTACTAGGGTGCGTTCCATTATAGTTTGGTTTTTACATTGTAGCACTGGATGTATGTTGTACAGTATTGCTTATGGGTCATGACAACATTGGTTGTTTCATTGTGTTGTTGGAGTGTTCAATATCATGTAGGTGTCTAAGTGTGTTACATGGTGGTGCTGATTAGGTGGGTTACATAATGGTGTTGGCTGTGTTACCTTGTGGTGTGGAGACAGTTGTGACAGTTGTGACATCCGTCTGTGGAAGTTGTTGGACTCTGTCTCTTCTGCATTGCAGCAGCCAATCAAACAGCTCTCAGAGTTAGGCTGGTAGGATAACACTTCAGGGCCCTGGAAAAAAAGAGAGATGGGAGTAGACGTCAGAATGTAGTAGAATCCAATAGATTGGGAGGAAACAAGTGATTGGAGTGTAAAGTAGACATGAATATAGTATTAAATAGAATAGAATAGATAACCTGATAGTCCAGTCTGTCAAGGTGGTCCAGGCTGTAGGAGACACTTGGCAGGTAGTTATTGGGAGAACGAAGATCAGATGACATGCTGGGTAGATAGCCATTGGTTGGATAGAGGTCAGGTGACATTATTGCGTGATCGTTGGTGCTGTACAAATCTGGTGACACTGGCATGTGACCATAGTAGGGCCTGTGGAAAATGGGTGGTGAGATCATGTGACTCTTTAGAATATCACTAACAAAATGTTGAATATGCAACCAGTATCAATGAGATGCATGACAAAGAATGTCTACACGTATTGCAAGAGAATCAATCACAGTCCATCAGCCAGTCACGAATAGACCTCGAAAGTGATGACATCTGTTTGTGTCCCTCAAAGCACACCTGGATCCATTCAATTTTCATCCATAGAAAAATAAACTGGACTTTTGGATCCCATTTGTCAATTGTTCTGTACTTGAAATATACTACATGGCCAAAAGTATGTGGACACCCGAGCATCTCACCCAAATGTGTTGTTGAACATTTCATTTTGAAACAATGAGCATTAATATAGAGTTGGTCCCCCCCATTGCCGCTATAACAGCCTCCACTCTTCTGGGAAGGCTTTCCACCAGATTTAGGAACATGGCTGCAGGGATTTGCTCCCATTCAGCCACAAGAGCATTAGTGAAGTCAGGCTCTGATGTTTGGGTGAAGGCCTGACTCACAGTCAGCATTCCAATTTATCCCGAAGGTGTTGGATGGGGGTTGAGGTCAGGGTTCTGTGCCAGCTAGTCAAGCTCTTCCAAACCAAACTCAGTAAACCATGTCTTTATGTACCCGGCTTTGTGCAAGGGGGCATTGTCATGCTGAAACAGGAATGGGCCTTCCCCAAACTGTTGTCACAAGGTTGGAAGCACACAGTTCTCTAGAATGTCATTGCATGCTGTAAGCATTAAGATTTACCTTCACTTGAACTAAGGGGTTTAGCCCAGACCATTATTCCTCCTCCACCAAACTTTACAACTGGCACCATGCAGGCAGGTAGTCTTTTCCTGACATCCCCCAAACCTAGATTCATCTGTCAGACTGCCAGATAGCGAAGTGTGATTCATTACTCCAGAGAACGTGTTTCCACTGCTCCGGAGTCCAATGGTGATGTGCTTTACACCACTTCAGCCAACTGTTGACATTGTACATGATGACCTTAGGATTGTGTACAGCTGCTCAGCCATGGAAACCCATTCCAAGAAGCTTCTGGCGAACATTTTTTGCACTGACATTGCTTCCAGAGGCAGTTTGGAACTCAGTAGTGAGTGTGACAACTGATGATAGACAATTTTTATGTACTATGCTTCATCACTCGATGGTCCAGTTCTGTGGTCTTGTGTTTTCTATCGCTTCAAGGCTGAGCTGTTGTTACTCCTAGACATTTCCATTTCACAATAACAGACTTATAGTTGACCGGGACAGATTTAGCAGGGCAGAAATCTGAAAAATCGACTTGTTGGAAAGGTGACATCCTATGACAGTGCCACGTATAAAGTCACTGAGCTCTTCAGTATGACCCATTCTACTGCCTATGTTTTTTTTCTATGGAGACTGCATGGCTTTATGCTTGAAATTATGCATCTGTTAGCAATGGCTGTGGGCTAAATAGCCGAACCCACTGAATAGAAGGGGTGTCCACATATTTTTGGCCATACGGTGTATGTTGAATATGGTGAGTATAGATGATACATGATGCAGATGTTGTGTGTTTTACTTGCTATGTTTTAAAAAAGACATTTTACTTGATGTTGCATCACCCTTCTCTGACAAATCTTCCCTCTGAAAGTTGTAATTTGTCTTGGTAATGATATACATTTTCCGTACATGCCCAGACACATAATGGTTTTTACTCAATGTTAATAACTGTTATAAATAAATGTAATATCAGCAATTTATACTGCCAAGATCAGCACAGAATGTAGGTAAGAGGACAGCGGTGGAGGCAGAGTCTGCAGGGGCACTTGTGAAATGGTGACATCAAATTGTGATTTAAAACCTTTTTTATCATAACTTCAAAGTTCACTAGAATTCAGTTTAACAGACAAAACTGAACAGATAAAGTTCATAAATACTACAGGATGCAGTTAGATGTGACCTTTTTAACCCCTATTCATTTTTTCATCGAGCTGAATTTCAGATGGATGCAGAATCCCTTATTTGGGCATCAACATGATGACACACTTTAGAGGTCTTTATGTATGCACATACTGTATCACGAGGCTCATTAGAATACCCTGCCGACCTAGCATGCTTCCCCAACTAGTTTGTTCAAGTCAGAAATGTAGTCTTGTATTTCCCTACCTTGGGTGGTGTCCAGTATCTCATATATTGGCTTACACTGTCAATCATTTCACTGTCTTATCAAGACTAACTTATAAAATGAAACTTGTCACTCATATAGAATGGAGTAATGGGTGCAGGTAGATAGACAAACTGACAGACAGACAGAAATATAGATCAATAGACAGACAGACATTTCCTTCAGCCCAAAATCCCATCCGATCCCTGTACCCAGATCCCTGTAGAACCTACCCAGAGGCGTACCTCTGTCCCTGGACTTCTTCTCCCTCTACCAGTCCCATGACTCTGAGAGCCTCCCAGTGTCTCTCTGTCTGAGCATTATAGTCTGCAGTGTGGTGACACCTCTTCCTGTGACTCCGCCTCCTCCGCCCATCCACTTGGACTGTGATTGGCTGGCCGTACTCATCCAGGAAATGCAGCTCCCCTCGGTGCCGGTGGTGGGGGAGGTCATGACCTTTTGCCTGGTGAAGACAGTAAATATATCTCCAATTATATTTTCACTACATTGTTCCCATTTTATAGATACAAATGCAATCTTAGTCAAATGCCCTACTGTTCACTGCAAACCTGTCACGCAACAAAGTGCACAACTGATCAGTCAACTGACCAAAATCACTCAGCCAATCCTTGACCAGGTAACTCACTTGTAAGCAAGTCTTGCCAAGTGTGTTGGTAAAATACAGATTCAATGTAGCCATGGCACACTTCAACAGAGGTGACAGAAACAGAGTTATCTAAACTAACTTCACCACTGCTGCAAAATACATTGTTATTGTTTGTGCCAACGCAACCTCAAGATAAAAGAATGAGAGTGTATATGGAGAGCTTGAGGACCCATAGGGACTGGCAATCCACAAACGTGGTCCTTAGCCTTTTGATGAATGATTTTTGGCATTTAAACTCTAAATTGCATTACAAGAGCTATTAATGATCTATCTGGGCTTGTAAAATGTTTAAAGCACAAGCTCGGTCAGCTAGTGCTCAACATTTTTAAGCTCTAAAATTGTGTCAGTGAATTAAACAAAAACACTGCTCTTTATGACTGATTTATTTACATATGGGTGTTGTGCTATAATGTAATGCACAAACTCTCTCATGCTTGCTGAGCAGACACACCTGTGAGAGTGTAACCCAACCGTGTGTGTGTGTGTGTGTGTGTGCGCGTGCGCAAGTGCATATGTAAAACCTGATGGGATGAAAGGTGGATGGCTAAATGGACTGCATTTTTAAAGCACTTTTCTAGTCTACCAACCACTCAAAGCGCTTTACAGTGTATGCTTCATATTCACCCATTCACACACACATTCATACACTGATGGTGGAAGCTGCCATAAGGCACCAACCTGCTCATCAGTAGCAGTTAGAGGTTCAGTGTCTTGCTCAAGGACACTTCGACGCGCTCTCTAGAGAAGACGGGGATTGAACCAGCGACCTTCCCGATTACCAGAAGACCCGTTCTTGTGTGAACCGACCTAGGTAACCATTATGTAGTTAACTTGCCATAGATAGTCAGGAATCAGGAACACCTTCGTCATTTAATTTCGAAAACGAAATATCGTTTCCCCCAGCCCACAGCAGTACAACAAACACATATCCAAAATCTACAAGAACTACAAGAACACACATATCCAAACTAACACATATATCCGAACTAATAATAATAAAAAAAATCCCTGTCCAAGGGAACGAACGCCAGCCAGGGTGACTGTCGGAACTGCCGGTCTGCATGGGCTAGCAGTTAGCTTAGCCTGCCCCGCTCCCGCGTCCTGTCAGACCGCCCTTGGTATCCCCTCCTCGGGCGCAGCTCCAGGCATCGGCCGTGGTACTTGGGCCCACCGGATGCCGTAGCCCAGGCTCCCTCCGCCGATCCAACGCTAGCTCTCCCAGCCAGACACCTTCGACACACCTCCCCGCACTCCACACGACGACGCTAAAAACACAGTTCGTCTGCATGGGCTAGCAGTTAGCTTGGCCTGTCCCTGCTTCCGCTTCCTGTCAGACCGCCTTCGGTGTTTCCTCGTCGTGCAAGCCTCCAGGCAGGGCCGTGGTCCCTGGGCCACAAGAAGCAGCAGACCAGGCTTTCCCAGCCGATCCAGCGCCAGCTCTCCCAGCCATCAAACGAAGACAAGACGTGGACAAAGACACTGCATGGACGTACTGAGGCCGCCGCAAACGTGAATTCTCGCCGCCATCTTCCCACACCGGTACGCGATATTATGAACCCTACATAACCCTCGCCAAAATCCCGTACCCTGTCCCAAATCTCGCGAACGGACGCCGGATTTCCGCTGCGTTGCTAAGGAAACAATCAACTATCAACTCGGTGCGAAGCAAAGCTAACGTTAGCTACCTTCAATTTTGTAATTTTGTATTTTTCGCAATTTTGGACAGCTGGCTGCTTTTGTAATTTTGGACTGCTGGCTGTCAACAACAGAACGGAGGTAAGTAACGTTAGTTGTCTGAAAATGAACATATATCTAATAAATAGACTTTCTCACATTTAAGAAAGCTGATCAGTAAGTTGTTACCTGTGTATAAAAAGCAATCTCACTATTTACCAGCTAGCTAACTTACTGCACAAGTAGAGTTGACTTTGTGAAGGAAAGTGAGGTTTAACATGCCAAAACGCGCACTCCAGATGAACTTCCCCTCGCTGCACACCCATAAGTCCCTTCCTATCTCTCTCGCCCCCTCTCTCTCGACCCGCACGCGCGCGCACGCACGCACGCACGCACGCACACACACACACACACACACTTTCTGTCTGCTCATCCCCTACTTCCTTTTGCTTTACAGAAATGGCAGATATTCTTTGCTGTCAGATTTGCAAGCCCACTCAGATTGCAGAGGAGAAAGCAAAAGAGCTCGAGGTTAGGTGCAAGTATTTTTTTAAGAGTAGTGTAGTGTAATAAGCTGACACTTATTTAAAGATGAACCAACAAAACATTTGAAAATATTCGTTTTGATTGTTTTGCTCACCATGTTACCCCATATTGTGGCAGTCATAATTCACTGTTGTTACCGTATTGATTTGCCACAGTCCAAATCTCATCTTTACACTGCTATCTCGAACCCACTCGCCATTTCATGCAGTCATATCTGTCGATTGGGTTGAAATTATGATTGTGAGGGAAAGAATAGCCTTAAGTTGACTAACCTAACAATTTTAGGTTACAAGGTCTGCCTCTGCTCCTTGGATACGTTATTGGTATTATATTAATGTTGATTGTGGATAACTTAGACAGGTTAAATTGTGGGTGTACAGCGTTTCCTTGATGAGCGCTAACCCCATAACAACATATTTTCGCGTTGCTACGGTGGCGCACACGTGACAAAGCCAGAAACGGGATTTTGGCGAGGCCTATGTAGGGTTCATAATATCGCCACCGGCACTGGGTGAGTTATAGCAGTGTTTCTCAACCGGGGGTCCGCGGACCCCTAGTGGTCCGTGGTGTAATTGCAAGGGGTCCGTGAAAATAAAATATCTTTAAAAAAAAGATCCTATGACATTTATAGAAATAGGATTATTTTACTCAAATGTGACTGAGACCTTTATCTACCTAAACTATAAAGGGTAACAGGGCTTTTTTCTCTAATTACATCTGTTTCACAAGTGTAATTTATTGTATTTTAATAAGAGATCTCGCTCCCGTTTGCATTGTTAAAAGTTACTGCATAAAAATTCCGTTGTTACATATATCTGAAAGTTACTGCATTAGAATTCTGTTTTGTAAACTATATCTAAGTTACAACTGAAAGCTCTTATTTTTCCCCAAAGAGTGAATAAATGCTATAATGCAATTTAAAATGCTGTTTCTACTGTTTCTATCAAATTGCAACCCCCCTCCCCCAAGATCAGGTGGAGGGGTCCTCAGGGTAGATCAAAAATACGCAGGGGGTCCAGGACCCCAAAAAGGTTGAGAACCACTGAGTTATAGTATAAGCTACCTCATTAAATCATAGACTTAATAAGTTATTAAATAAAATATATCTTCTTTAAATGATAATAAAATGCATTTGTAGCAGTTTAATATTAGTAGTAGAATTTATTACAATATTTTTTTTTTACTTTGATATATTATGGCATGAAAATTAGCCAGTTGTGATAGTAGCAGTATGTTTGGGTCAGCTCAGTATTAGAAGAAGAATTTAGATTATTATATTTATGACTTTAAGATATTATAAGATACATCTTTGAACAGCAGCACATTAAGGTCAGCTAAATATGGGTGAGATACCACCAGTCTTGTCTTAACCCCTAGTCTTTACACTCTCACTGCATGGCCCTGGGCTGCACACACGTGCGCGCGCGCACACACACACACACACACACACACACACACACACACACACACACACACACACACACACACACACGTGCCACGTATGTACACATACAATCACATACTACATATAGACACACATGGTCGAACACAGACTCACAAATATACACACTCACATACAAACGCAGTCACAGGCATGTGCACACACAAATGAGAGAGCAAAAGAGGGAGACAGGGAGAAAGTGAAACAGAGTGATGTGTGCTCTACCCTGGAGAAGTGTGTTCCACTCCAATACACTTTGACAGTAACACAGACAGACACCGCTCTCTCCTGTCTCTCTCTCGCTCCCTCTCTCCCATCTGTCTCTGCTCTTCCTCTGTCTCGCTGTCGCTTTTGCTCTGTTTGTTGGTTTTTATCCGTGTATTTCTTTATTTTTATCTGTTCAGCATCTCCCTCTCCCTCTCTCTCGCTTTATCTGTCTTTTTTCCCCCGACGATGCATCTGTCATATTCTAACACCACTTTCTCTCTTATCCAAGAATCTCTTTTCCTCTCCCTCTTTCCCTCCTCTCTCTCTCATGGCTTTACTCCTAAAACATCCTCCAACTTGTTTTTTGTATAGCTCTCTGGCCGCCTTGTCTTGAGTAATATATATTACTCATTATAATGTATATTGCGTATGGTCTACTGTCTTTATGAAAAGTGACATGTATAATCACTGTTCAAAGTGGAAAAAACAAGTGCAGGTACTCTTCTTGTAGGCATTTTGTTGTGAATATCAGCGAACCCTTGGGCATTAAGTTTGTAATTTCTGCAGTGAATAAAAGATATTAAGAGATATCAGTGATGTTCACAAAATGTATTACTACAATACAGGAGATGTCACTCTCCAATTGTAAGCTGTAATTAGGAAATTAGGCCTTCAAGTAGCCCACTGATCTCAATATTGTTTTGCCATGGTACGGTCTCTCAGATGTGAAGGACTATCCATGTCTGATCCTTCATCCCACAAGTGATCTTTATCTCACAAGTTATTGCATGAAAGCACAACAACCCAAAAGGTCATCTTCCGCTTGGCTAAGCTTCAATAAAGAAATCAGCGTTTATTGTAACTTACTTACTCAGATCAGCTCATGTCCTTTGAAATGTTAAAGACATTAGCTAGGTTAATCAAGTACTCCTCAAAAGGGGTAAACAACTCGGAAATATTGTTAGATCTTAAACAGGAACACCAATCCAGCATGCACTAAATACTCGAGAAGGCAGTAGTGGTTTCCACTAAGGATGAGATACTCACCAGCGTAAAAAGGCTCGAACATAGAAATAAGATAAACACTTCATACAAAATAAACATTACATTTCCTCAGGGGGTTCTGCAGAAATGACCAGTAGGGCAGCAGAAAGCAAGACTCTGAAACTTCTTAAAATGGTGCAGTCTGGGTAATGAATTCCTTTGGTTTAATGTTTAGTGTGGGCTCACAGAAATTATTTGCCTTGTACCTCAACAGAACATAGCGATATTTAAAGAATAACTAAACCCGAGACCATTTAGTGAGTTTTCAGAAATCTACAAATCATGTAAGGGTTAAAAACATGGCAGGCTGGTCTTGGTGCTCTGTGACGTTTGCATAGCAGGATAAACATAGCTGCAGATGACATTAATAATGGGTCTGTAGGATTTAGGCATACCAGCACACTTATCAGCATTGACAGACAGGCAGAGAGACAGCACTAGCAGTTGTCAATAGTACTGCACACCTACATCCAACAGAGCCATTACTGATGTTATTATCTGCAGTTGTATTGATCCTGCTATGCTAAGATCACAGAGTACCAAGACCGGCCTGGCATGTTTTTAACCTTTACATGGTTTTTAACTTGTAGATGTAAGCAAACTCCCTAAAATGGTCTAGGGTTTAGCTACTCTTTATGGGAGAGAGTGAGTCAGTGAGAGAACGTGGGATACCTGTGAGTACCTGGAGCTTAAGAGAAGTGGCAGTATACAAGGAAAAGTCTTGGTACTCGTACATGCAAAACGTAAAGGCACCAGTATGGTGTACCAGCCTACTTCAAACACTGTGTATTGTGATTGTCAAAATTATCAACATATCGATAAGTATCGATTCTGAATTTTTACAATAATATCAACCTCAATGTGCCACACATTTGACACAAGCCAGCCTGAAGTCTGGAAAAGCTTGTCACCACTGCCTCCATTCACTTTGAATGAGAGGTCGCTAACCGCTTGCATAGAACATGACGATATAAATTAAGGCACAAGGCAAGTTGGTGGCGTGGTGATAAAAATTGAAATCAAAATAAAAGTTGAGACTTTGACCTATCCGCATGAGAAATGTGCAGAGAGGCGACCAGTCGGATTTCAGAGAAATGTCCGCTGTGAAAATTCTCCTCCACGCAAATATTAGTCTGCCTTTTTCCAACAACACGGTGGAAAAGCTGATTAATTGTGTTGGGTTTTCCTGAATTCTGTGGCTCACTTCTGCCGATGAACAGTGACAAAGACAAAAGAAACACCTTCCAGTGAAAAGTGGCAGAAATTGTCGACATTTCTGGTTTGTCAAAATAACGTACAGAATTAATTCTATCTTATCTCAGATTATTTGGGCTACTTTCATTTATTTAATTTAATTTGACTGGAGATGAAAA